>NC_077230.1:420050210-420337710 GCF_027887165.1 Monodelphis domestica
GGTCACCAAGAGTTAGACAAGACTGAAAACTGAAGGACAAAATGCTAATACTCAGGACTCTATCAAGCCTGAAATTCTGATAGCATAATAGTCCTGGTCTAAATATTATGATTCCTCCTCCTCCTCCCTCTCTCCTTCTCTCCCTCCTTCCTTCCCTCTCTCCTCCCTCCTTCTCTCTCTCTCTCTCTCTCTCTCTCTCTCTCTCTCGGTATGTGTGTGTGTCTTTCTGTCTGTCTCTCTGTCTGTGTCTGTGTCTCTGTGTCCCCTTTTCTCTCTGTCTCTCTTGGTCTCTCTCTCCTCTCTCTTCTCTTTTCTCTCTCTGACTCTCTGTCCTCTCTGTCTCTGTCTCTCTGACTGTCTCTCTATGTCTCTGTGTCCCCTTTTCTCTCTGTCTCTTTGGTCTCTCTCTCCCTCTCTTCTCTTTCTCTGTCTCTGTCTCTCTGTCTCTATCTCTCTGTCTCTCTGTGTCTCTGTCTCTGTCTCTCTCTCTGTGTCTCTCTGTCTGTCTCTCTGTGTCTCTGTGTCCCCTTTTCTCTCTGACTCTCTTGGTCTCTCTCCCTCTCTCTCTCTCTCCCTCTGTCTTCTCTTTTCTCTGTCTCTCTGTCTCTCCCTCTCTCTGTCTCTCTGTCTGTCTCTCTGTGTCTCTGTGTCCCCTTTTCTCTCTGACTCTCTTGGTCTCTCTCCCTCTCTCTCTCTCTCCTCTGTCTTCTCTTTTCTCTGTCTCTCTGTCTCTCTCCCTCTCTCTGTCTCTCTGTCTGTCTCTCTGTGTCTCTGTGTCCCCTTTTCTCTCTGTCTCTCTCTCCCTCTCTCTTCTCTTTTCTCTGTCTCTGTCTCTCTGTCTCTCTGTCTCTCTGTGTCTCTCTGTCTGTCTCTCTGTGTCTCTGTGTCCCCTTTTCTCTCTGTCTCTGTGTCTCTCTGTCTGTCTCTCTGTGTCTCTGTGTCCCCTTTTCTCTCTGACTCTCTTGGTCTCTCTCCCTCTCTCTCTCTCTCCCTCTGTCTTCTCTTTTCTCTGTCTCTCTGTCTCTCTCCCTCTCTCTGTCTCTCTGTCTGTCTCTCTGTGTCTCTGTGTCCCCTTTTCTCTCTGACTCTCTTGTCTCTCTCCCCTCTCTCTCTCTCTCCTCTGTCTTCTCTTTTCTTTGTCTCTCTGTCTCTCTCCCTCTCTCTGTCTCTCTGTCTGTCTCTCTGTGTCTCTGTGTCCCCTTTTCTCTCTGACTCTCTTGGTCTCTCTCCCTCTCTCTCTCTCTCCTCTGTCTTCTCTTTTCTCTGTCTCTCTGTCTCTCTCCCTCTCTCTGTCTCTCTGTCTGTCTCTCTGTGTCTCTGTGTCCCCTTTTCTCTCTGACTCTCTGGCTCTCTCTCTCTCCCTCTGTCTTCTCTTTTCTCTGTCTCTCTGTCTCTCTCCCTCTCTCTGTCTCTCTGTCTGTCTCTCTGTGTCTCTGTGTCCCCTTTTCTCTCTGTCTCTCTCTCCTCTCTCTTCTCTTTTCTCTGTCTCTGTCTCTCTTGTCTCTCTGTCTCTCTGTGTCTCTCTGTCTGTCTCTCTGTGTCTCTGTGTCGTCCCCTTTTCTCTCTGTCTCTCTGTGTCCTCTCTGTCTGTCTCTCTGAGTGTCTCTGTGTCCCCTTTTCTCTCTGACTCTCTTGGTCTCTCTTCCCTCTCTCTCTCTCTCCCTCGTCTTCTCTTTTCTCTGTCTCTCTGTCTCTCTCCCTCTCTCTGTCTCTCTGTCTGTCTCTCTGTGTCTCTGTGTCCCCTTTTCTCTCTGACTCTCTTGGTCTCTCTCCTCTCTCTCTCTCTCCCTCTGTCTTCTCTTTTCTCTGTCTCTCTGTCTCTCTGTCTCTCTGTGTCTCTCTGTCTGTCTCTCTGTGTCTCTGTGTCCCCTTTTCTCTCTGACTCTCTTGGTCTCTCTCCCTCTCTCTCTCTCTCTCCTCTGTCTTCTCTTTTCTCTGTCTCTCTGTCTCTCTCCCTCTCTCTGTCTCTCTGTCTGTCTCTCTGTGTCTCTGTGTCCCCTTTTCTCTCTGACTCTCTTGGTCTCTCTCCCTCTCTCTCTCTCTCCCTCTGTCTTCTCTTTTCTCTGTCTCTCTGTCTCTCTCCCTCTCTCTGTCTCTCTATCTGTCTCTCTGTGTCTCTGTGTCCCCTTTTCTCTCTGTCTCTCTCTCCCTCTCTCTTCTCTTTTCTCTGTCTCTGTCTCTCTGTCTCTCTGTGTCTGTCTGTCTCTCTCTGTGTCTCTGTGTCTCTGTGTCCCCTTTTCTCTCTGACTCTCTTGGTCTCTCTCTCTTCTCTTTTCTCTGTCTCTGTCTCTCTGTCTCTCTATCTCTCTGTCTCTCTCTCTGTGTCTCTGTGTCTCTGTGTCCCCTTTTCTCTCTGTCTCTCTTGGTCTCTCTCTCCCTCGCTCCCTCCCTCTCTCTCTCTCCCTCTCTTCTCTTTTCTCTGTCTCTGTCTCTCTGTCTCTCTATCTCTCTGTCTCTCTGTCTCTCTCTCTGTGTCTCTCTGTGTCTCTGTGTCCCCTTTTCTCTCTGTCTCTCTTGGTCTCTCTCTCCCTCGCTCCCTCCCTCTCTCTCTCTCCCTCTCTTCTCTTTTCTCTGTCTCTGTCTCTCTGTCTCTCTATCTCTCTGTCTCTCTGTCTCTCTCTCTGTGTCTCTCTGTGTCTCTGTGTCCCCTTTTCTCTCTGTCTCTCTTGGTCTCTCTCTCCCTCGCTCCCTCCCTCTCTCTCTCTCCCTCTCTTCTCTTTTCTCTGTCTCTGTCTCTCTGTCTCTCTCTCTGTGTCTCTCTCTCTGTGTCTCTGTGTCTCTGTGTCCCCTTTTCTCTCTGTCTCTCTTGGTCTCTCTCTCCCTCTCTCTCTCCCTCTCTTCTCTTTTCTCTGTCTCTGTCACTGTCTCTGTCTCCTATCCGGGCAGCTCTCCCCCGCAGTTGAGGCAGGCAACCCTTCCAAAGCATCCCAAAGAGAGGCAAAGAGGAGGCCGAGGAGGAAAGCGAGCTGTCCTGGAGCCTCTGAAGGCTGGCTCTGTGGAGAAGGGAGAGGGGGTCAGCCTTGGCCGCCTGGCCCAGACAGAGGTTGTTGGTTGTTGCTGGGTCTTTTTGATAGACCCAAAGCTCCAGTTTCTCCTTATGCAACAAAACCTTCTGGGCAGACGGAAGAGCAGCCTGGCAGAGCTGGGGCCCCCCATCCACCAGGAGAAGCTGAGGCTGGGGCATGACGCAGGCCTGAAGGGCGACGTCCTCAGCAGGAGAATTGCCCAATGTGCCTTCGGAGGAGGGAATGCCTCGCTGCTGAACTGGGCAATTTGAGTGCTCAGACTAAAAAGGGTTTGCATGAACAAAGCCCAGGAAGTCAAAATGAAAAGAAAACAAGGAAACTGGGGAAAAAGCGCCCCAGAGTCAAGTCCAGGAAGCTCAGCTGAATCTCTTCCAGCTTTTCAAAACAGCCTCACCTTCTGCCTTCGAATCAGTACCGGGCACTGGCTCCAAGACGGAAGAGCCGTAAAGGCTGGGCAATGATAGATGGACGACACAGCTAGGAAGTGTCTGAGGTCAGATTCGAACCCAGGATCTAAGCCTGACTCAATCCACTGAGCTATCTAAGTGCCCCAATAAATTGACTATCGTTTCAAAAACAGGTTTTTTTTGGCAAACCATGTTAAGTGACTTGCCAGAGTCACCCAGCTAGAAAAGGTATGAAGCCTGACTTAAACCCAGAACCATTTCTTCCTGACTCAAGGCCTGGGCCTCTCTTCTCTACGCCCCCTGGTTGCCCCCTGAATCTTTTTTTAAATTTTTATTTAATTAACTGAGACTATTTTCCCGTGGTTCCAGGGTTCATTTCCTCTCCCTGACCGCCTCCCGTAGGCGACACACAATTCCTCTGGGTTTTACCTGAGGCGTTGATCGAGGCCCATTTCTATACCATTGATACTGGCCCCGGGTGATCACTTAGAGCATAGACAGAGGTTTTGAAGAGGCAAATTTCAGTGTGGAAGGGGACACCCGCAGAGGCCATGGGATCACAGATTTAGAGCTAGACGGGCTGTAGAGACCATTGAATCCAACTCCCTCATTTTACAGATCAAGAAACTGAGGCACAGAGGAGTCAAGCGACTGGTCTGCCGTGGTCATCCGGCTAGTGAGAGTCTTCCTGACTCCCAGTCCAATACTGGGGGGGGTTCCCCTTTCATCTGTAGCTGATTATGTTAGGGAGCAAGCCCAATCAGAGGGGAGGGTGCCGGGGGGAGGCAGGGGAAGGAGGGCTGAGAGAGAGAAGGGGGGGATTTCTTGCACGTATATTCTGCACTAGATGGCTGCTAAGGACACTCATCTCCCACCTTCTGGGATTATTATGATCTTAGAGAGTTGTCTGGGACCCTGAGAGGTAGTAGTTTATAGAGGATCACAGTTAGGTGTCCCAGGTAAAACTTGAACTCAGGTCTTGCTTCCTCCAAAGCCCCTTTGGGCAGCAATGCCTCGATTAAATCCTGATTCAAAGACTCAACTATTCTACGAAATCTGAAATCACAGAGTCCGTGACTTTAAAGCCTTCTGAGCCAGGATTTCCCCATCCCATCCAGACAGCCTCCTGGAGACATCAGGCCGCCCAGCCCCATGACTGATCAGCTCTCGGCTCCTGAGAATGCTGGTGCTGGTGGGAAGAGGAAGGGAAAGGGGGGCAGATGGAGGAAGCAGAAAGGAGAACAGGGGACGGGGGGGGGTGGCATCAGGGAGGAGAAGAGCAAGCTGGGACCCTGGCTCATTTTGTTATGCAGATGGGGAAACTGAGGCCCAGAGGAAGGAGATTCCTTCGAGGGATGCGTGGTTCTTATATAGAAGCTGTTTGGGGAGAAGAAGCAGCTGCTGCGCCATACCCCCGTCTTCTCTGGAGGGCTCCAGGCTCCCCCCACCCCTTCTCCTGACCTGGGGTCTTGCCTACTTCATTCACTGTAATTAAACCAATTGGCTCCAGCAGTAGCTTCAGAGAACCTAAGGAAGGGAGGTAGGAGAGGAGGTTAATGGCAACTAAAAATACCGGCCCCTGCCCACCCTGGGGTCTCTGGTCAGACCCTGAGCCGCAGGCTGCAGCAAGCCCAATTAGAGTGGGGAGGTGCAGGGGGAGTGAGAGCCAGAGAAGAAGGAAAGGAGGGAGGAAAGGAGAGAGACAGACAGACAGACAGACAGAGAGACAGACAGAGAGAAAGAGAGGGAGGGAGACAGAGACAGAGAGAGGCAGAGAGAGAGACAAAGAGAGGGAGAAACAGACAGAGACAGACAGATAAAGAGAGAGAGAGGGAGAGAGACAGAGACAGAGGGAGGCAGAGAAACAGAGAGACAAAGAGGGAGGGGAAGAGAGACAGAGAGAGCAGGGAGAGGGAGAAAGGAGGGGGGGAGAGGAAGAGAGCAGGAGAGAAGGAAGGAAAGAAGGATGGAGAGAAGGGAAGAAAGAGGAGGGGAGAGAAAGAGAAGGAAGGAGGGAGGGGAACACAGAAACAAAGAAAGGAGGGAAGGATGGATGTGATTCTAGATAACTGAGGCTCTGCTGTGACTGTCTCTCTGTGGCTCTGTGTGCTTATGGGTATGTGGGGTGCTGTCATGAAGGCCTGTTGTGACTCTCTGGGGCTGCTCCAGGGTTCTGAATGTGTCTCTTAAAATGATACAGGTGGGGGGCAGCTAAGTGGCTTAGTGGATGGAGTGCCAGGCCTGGAGATTTGAGGTCCTGGGTTCAAATTTGACCTCAGACACGTTTGACCCTGGGCAAGTCACTTCACCCCCTTTGCTAGCCCTTAGGAACCAATACACAGTATCAATTCTAAGATGGAAGGGAAAGATTTTTAAAAATATTTTTTTACATGATAGAAGCCACTAACCAGTCAACTCACATTTATTAAGGCAGCAGGTAGCATGGTGGATAGAGTGCTGGGCCTGGAAGACCTGAGTTCAAATCCAGATTCTGGTATTTACCAGTAATGTGGCCCTGGGCAAGTCACTGTTTGCCTCAGTTTTCACAACTGTAAAATGGGGATAATAACAGTACCTACCTTGCAAGGACATTGGGAGCGTCTAATGAAACCATATTGGCCTGACCCACAGTAGAGGAGTAGAGCTCTCTATAAATGCTAGCTGGGCTGGAATATGGGGATACCCCCCCCCAAGAACAATAGCTAGCACTAATGGCCACAGTTAGAGCCATCTAAAGGTGCACTGAGCTACTCCAAAGGCCACAGCGGGTTCCCCTTCGCTACAGTATTTTTTTTAACCTTCACCTTCTGTCTTAAGTTGATACTAAGTCTCCCCGCTAAGGCAAAAGAGTACTAATCTTCATGTAAAGGTTGGCAGCCAGGTGGCTCCGTGGATAGAGTTAGGAAGACCTGAGTTCAAATCCAGCCTCAGACACTTTATTAGCTGAGAGGGCAAGCCACTTTACCTGTCTGCCTCAGTGTCCTCATCCATAAAATGGGGATAATAATTGCACTCCCCTAGGCTGTGGTGAGGATCCAAGTTGTAAGGCATTCAGCAAACCTCTCAGTGCTCTGTGAACACTAGCTGTGCTATGATAATTATTGGTGAGAAAATAACTTGGCTTCCATAGTTCCCTCCTCTGTAGCATGGGGAGGGGGCCTCTGGGGTCTCTTCCAGGTCTAGGTCTGTGGTCTTAGGGAATCGGTTTAAGGGTCAAGAATTGTCCAGAAGAGCGACTCTGCCGGGATCCCCTGGAGGAGGTTAATGTGCGCTGGGGGAGACTAGGAGAATCTGTGACAATAGTCAGTTGCCCCAGCCCCACTTCATTCATTCATTCATTCATTCATTCGTTTGTTCATTATTAGTTCATTCATTCACTTATACCTGCAAAGGTTCTTCCCATGTCTTGTGCCCTGGAGCCCTTGGGACAGGCTGGCAGAGCCTCTAGACCACAGCTCAGAACCAGGTTTTGAGATGCATAAAATAAAATTCAGAGAATCCCAAAGGAAACCAATTCTATGGAAATAAAGTTCCCAAAGGTCACAGACCCCCAGAGAAGAACCCCACTCAGTATCAGAGCCTTCAGCCAATCACCTCACTGAACAAATGGGGAAACTGAGGCCCAAGAGAGGAAGGAGTTTGACAGACCCGAGACCCAGCTTCCCTCCTGGGGATGAGGGAAGGACAAGGCACTTCTGGGAGGTCCAGCACGGCTCCGTGAGACCCTTCCCTTTATGTTCATTCATATTTATTTTCTTTATAATTTTAGATAGATAATAAATGTAGACACACAGATACTCCTTGAGGGTAGAGAGCCACACATTCTTTATAACACAGGGTAAATAATAACTAATTAGCTCATAGATTAGCACTTATTGATTGGTCTTTAAAAGAAAGGTTAATTATGCATTAACTACATAAAATTGCATAGTATATTATCACATGTAATGCATAATATAGTATAAATAATATAGACTATATCATATACATAGAATATATTCTATCCACATATAACATAATACATAATATATATTATAAAACAAATATAACCCACAATATATTATAAAAGATATATTTGTAGAATAGCTAATTATATGTAGAATAAATTATCATATGTAATACATGATCTTTTATAAATAAAATATTATATATAATTATATACAACAGCAAGTTATATACAATATAGAATTATATCTTATATAATATGTAATATCAAATGTTATATAATAGCTATAATATAATACAGGTTATGTAATTATATATAATATACCATATGTTATAACTATATAGAATGTATTATACATAATATATAATGCATGATATGTAAATAAGCTAGAAAATTAAACAATATATTACAAAATAAAATATAGAATGTAATAGCAGCTAATTATATATAGAATAAATTATTATACATAATACATGATCTCTTATAAATAACATATATATAATTATATATAACTGCAAATTATATGATATAGAATTATATCTTATATAATATGTAATATCAACTACATATCAAATCTGTTATATAATAGCTATAATACATGTTATGTAATTACATATATGCCATATATTATAACTATATAAATGTATTCTGTATAATATATAATGCATGATATGTAAATAATCTATAAAATAGAATATATCAAAAATAAAATATAGAATATAATTATAGAATAGCTAATTATATATAGAATAAGTTATATGTAATACATGATCTTTTATAAATAACATTATGTATAATTATATATAACAGCAAATTACATGATATAGAATTATATCTTATATATGTAATATCAAATGTTATATAATAAAACATGTTATGTAATTACATATACCATATATTATAACTATATAGAATGCATTATGTATAATATATAATGCATGATATGTAAATAATCTATAAAATATAACAATATGTTACAAAATAAAATACAGAACTATAGGATAGCAAATTATATATAGAATAAATTAATACACTATCATATGTAATACATATCTTATAATATAGTGTATTACATATTATACATAATAGCCAATTATGATATAGGATACTCTATCATATAGAACATATATTAGTAAATATATAATTATATATGACTAATTTTATCTTTATACATGTGTATGTGTGTGTCTCTCTCTCTATATATAAAGATATAGATATAGATATTACTATAAGTGTGGCAAAACATTTTCCAACCATCTCATCTGGGCCTCTAAAGTTCTCTACCATCTGGTTCCAACCTACCTTTCAAGACTTTTAAAATATATTAATCTCCTTTTTGTCTCTATATTATAACTAGTCTGGCCTTGCTGTTCTTCCCATGAAACACTCTCATCTCCAATCTCTGTGCTTTTGCCCAGGCTGTGCCCCCTGACTGGCATGCCCTCCCTTCTCACCTCTGCCTCTCAGAATCCTTAGTTTCCTTGAAAGTTCAGAACTTTTCTGCACCCCTGGGGGGACTGTGCTGGTGTACTCCACAAATTACATCGCATTTATTGAGTAGTTATTTTGTATAGTGAAAGCATGGTCTAGAGCAGTGATGGTGAACCTTTTAGAGATGGAGTGCCGGTTCCTGCTGCCACCCCAAGGAGGAGTAGGAATAACAGCAGATTTCATGCTTTTGTGGTTATGATCAGCGTTTGACTCTGTGCCTGAAGTAGGGGGAATGGTCATAGAAAATGGGTAAACTGAGGACCCGGGAGGTTAGAGTTGGGGGGAGTCCCTCAATAGGGAGGGGAAGTCAGAAGAGAGAAGACTGGGGGCTGAATTCAGTGCGGAAGGAAGCATCGCCTCGCCGGAATACTGACTGGGATTTCAGTTCCGGACTGAAGGGTGGAGAAATTGCTGAGTGAGGGAGAGCCTGGTGGGGCAGGAGAAAGGAGGACCCCACTAATGATGGCAAAGAGGGAGGCAAGGGGAAAGGTTACCGCGGAATCGCTTCGTTCTCTATGGAACAGGCATTCCGGGGAGCCCGGGGGAAGAGGACGGTGGGGTGGGAGTGCTGCTAACCCTTAAGGAAGGAGTTCAGGCAGTTTATGGAGGATTGGAAGGAGGAGCCCGGGGGGAGGCTGCTTAGCCCCATTGGCAAAGGGCAAGGATACGGCTTGGGGCAGCGCCCCCAGCTCAGTTGAGGGGTGGGGCGGGGTCTAATGTCGGAGCGGCCTCCGGGGCCAGAGGCCTCTCGAGAGGTGCCATAAAGCCCCATTCGGTTCCAAGTCCTCTGGTCTCCCAAAGTCCCCCAGCCTCCTCGAATTTATCCTCGCCTCCAGCTCGTCCGTCCCTGCGGGCTTTCGGGAGTGCCTCGCCTTCCTCACACTCCATTTGCATCCTTGCGCTAGCTGTCCCCCACAGGGAACGCGCCGGCCCTTCATCTCCAAGTTTTGGCTGCCTTCGGGTTTTAGTTCAAATCCTCCCATGGGTCTGGGGCGGGAGGCCGGGGGGGGGGGGGGCTTTCTGGATCCCTGCGCCCGCCCCCTCGAGATTTCCCGGTCTATATCTTGGCGGAATGCGGTCTCCCAGGTCAGACTGGGCAGGGGCCGGGCTTAGCACGGCTCCTGGCATGTAGAGGGGAGCGCAGTAACCCGGGCAGGTGCCCAGCAGAGTTGGGGAGGGCCAGCACGGCTCGAATACCACCGGCGTGGGGAAGGAGGGGGCCGGTGAAGTAGCGGGCGCTGGCAGGGAGGACTGGGGGTCAGCTGCCCTCCCTTCCCCCGCTCCCAGGCTGGGATGTCTCGGAGGGGGCGGGCTTAGGTCCGGGCTGTACCATCTCTGCCCGACTGGAGGGGGAGCAGCTGGGATCGGAGCGCCCGTGGCCCTCCTTTGGGTCCCCGCGACGCGTCCAGTCCCCGCTCGGTCAGTCACTCCAGGATGAGATCACTCGCTCTGTGACGGGAGAAGGGGGCCCAGGCTCGCTGTCGGGGGCCGTCCCCCGGCTCTCCCCTCTGGCCTCCCCCTCGGCGCGCGGGAGCAGTGGTGGCGCCCCTCCCCCGCCAGAGGACACAATGTAACAGTCGGCGACCGCATCCGCGTTCTATTTCCGAGCTTTGGCCGCGTCGCCTTCCAGCCTCCTGCAGTAGCTATCCATCCCGGCAGGGCCAAAGCCGGCGCTCCAGCCATGGCCATCCAAGTCCGTGTGGTCTACTGGTGAGCGGCGCCCGCGCTTGGAGATCCTCTAGGGGTGGGGGCCAGCAGGGGGGCTCAGGTTTGGGGCCCGAGGCCGGGGTCTGCAGGGGCCGCGCACCCCCGGGAGGGGGACCCCAGGCGGCAGTGTGGGTTCCCAAAGCCCTGGAGGGTGGGCTTGGGAAGGAATCCCCCCACCCCTGCCTCCGCCCCCTCGAGGCCTGAAGGTTTCCCTGCTAATGGAGGCTCCTCTCTTCCTTCCCCTCTTTGTCCGCTGTGCCCCCGCTAGTGGTGCCTGAGGTTACAAGCCCAAGGTGAGTGGTCTGCGGAGGGTGGAGGGCGGAGGGGGCAGCCCCGGCCTGGGCCAGCCGCCTCCCATCATCCCCCTGCTCTCTCCTTCCTCAGTATCTGTTGCTGAAGAAGAAGCTAGAGGATGAATTCCCCGGCCTCCTGGACATCGTGAGTGCCAGCAGTGGGCGGGAGGGTAGGGGTGGGGGTGGGGTGGGGTGCAGGAAGGAGCCCCACATGCCAGCCTGAAATGTCTGCTGAGGGAGCTGGGGGGGGGGCTGGGAAGCGCTACCCCCACCCCCACCGTCTGGGAGCCTGCATTTTCCCTCACTACTCTGTGGGGGAAGGTGGGGAAGTGGCACGCTGAGAACCTCAGGCTCTTCTTCTCTGCCTCCAGAATGGGGAGGGGACCCCGGAGGTCACCGGCTTCTTTGAAGTAACGGTTGCTGGGAAACTTGTCCACTCCAAGAAGGTGAGTGAAGCTGGGCGGAGGCCCCCAACCTTGGGGACACGGGTCCTGTGGGCCACAAAGCTTTGGAACCGTGGGACGGAGGCCCTGGCTCATCCCCTCTCTGCACCCTAGGCTGGACATGGCTTCGTGGACACTGCGGACAAATACCTACAAATTGTAGCCGAGATAAAGGCGGCCCTGGCCTAGTGGCGCCTGAAGGCTGAGGTGAGGGGCCCCGCCCCGCCCCGCCCCGCCCCGCCCTACCCCTGTCCCCTTCCTGGCTCCTCCCAGAAGCCTCAGGTCAGAGCCTCTGCCTCGCCCAACTTTTCCCAAATTCCCGCCCTGGTGGCCCACCTGTCCTCTCCTTGGCTTTCTCCCTCCCTCCAGCTGGCCACCCTGACTCTCCTCCTCTCCCCCAGCTCCAGGGCCTCGTCTCGGCCCCTGCCCCCGATGCTCCATGACGGGAAGGATCGAAATGTCCTCAGGATTCCTGGTTCTTCCCTGAAATCCTCGCAGCTGTTGGGCTGGGGCTGAGGCTGATGCCCTGAGCCTGCCCCAAGTGTGTGTGTTCCCCCTTCTCCCAAGATGCACCTCTCCTGCCGCCTGCCGGAGTCTTCCTGCCCCAAACACTGTTGTGCCCCTTCCTCAGCAGCCCCTCTGGGACCTTTTGGGCCTTCCCTGCCCAGGAGCTGTCCAGCCTCCTTCGGCCTCAGAGATCTCCTCTGTAAAATGAGGGAGCCATGGCCTCCCAGGAGCCTCCTCTGCCGCCACTCCCTTGACCCGGCAGGGCCCAGGAAGGCCCAGGAGTACCCAAGAAACAGGCTTTGCAACAAAGGCTAATAAAGAGAAAGAGTCCATTTCCGTTGTGTCTGGGACTGTCTTGTGCTGGACGCATCCTTGGGGATGTTGGGAAAGCGGCAGGTGTGAAAAGAGCTGGGGACACTGGGCTAGAATGACTAGGGAGCCCTTGAGGATTCTGGAGTGGGGGAGTGCCCCTGCCAGACCTGGAGCCCCCCAGGGTAATGCTGGCTTCCGTGGAGCTGGGGCTGGAGAGAGGATAGCCGGGAAAGTGGGGAGTCAGATCTAGAGGGAGGGGAATTGGGCAGGATCCAAACTCCCGCCCAAATATTGCTTCTGTAGAGCTAGGTTCTGTTGGGTGGGGCGGGAGTACCAGCCCTGGAGCCAGGAAGACTGCTAGACCTGGTGACCTTGGGCAAGTCACTTAACCCTCCCAGACTGCCTGGGCCCTCAAAGATCCATATTTGACCATTTTTCAGCACCACTGAAGAAAATGCAAACCCTCATAGAGGTTTGGTGCCATTTTCTTCCCATCCAAATTCGGCAGCCCTGAAGCCCACCCACAAACTCCAAGAGAAGAATTCTTTCAGGGTAGCTGGAGGGCTCGATGGATGGGGAGCCAGGCCTAGAGAGGGAAAGTCCTGGGTTCAACCAGATACTTCCTGGCTGAGTGACCCTGGGCAAGTCACTTCACCCCCATTGTGGCTCTTCTGCCTTGGAATCAATATACAGGATTGATTCTAAGAAGGAAAAAAGGCTTTAAAAAAGAATTCTTTCTGTGGAGCTTTGCCAAGGATTGAAATAAAGTGTACTGGTCTATTCTTCCCAGAAACCACTTGCTTCCCTTGTTTGAAAATCGGAATTTATCTGGTTTTCCCTCCTCCTCTCACAACTTTCCCTTCCATCTTAGAATCAATCCTGTGTATCAATTCCAAGGCAGAAAAGTGGTGAGGGCTAGGCAGTGGGAGTTAAGTGACTTGCCCAGAGTCACACAGCTGGGAAGTGTCAGGCTCAATTTGAACCCAGGACCTCCTGTTTCTGGGCCTGACTCTTCACTGAGCCAACCAGCTTCCCCCTGACACTTCTCTTTCTGCCTTTAAAATAATTGATTTTACATGTAGAACCCAGTGGAATTGCTTGTCAGCTCTGGGAGAGAGGAGGGAAGAGGAGCAGGAGAGAACATGAATCATGGAACCATGGAAAAATATTTGTAAAGAATAAAATTATATATTTTAATTGACTTTTCCATAAAATTCCTACAATGTCCAGGTTCAAAGATGTTCCTCCTGACCACTCCCCCATGGATTCCTATTCAAAGGATGTGCTCACAGGACTCAAGGGAAGACATTTTTTGCCCCAGGGGAAAAATGCTCTGTCAGGTCCTTAGTCCTTAGAGTGATGCAGATTAAAGTAACTCAGAGGTTCCATTCCACATTTAAAACTGGCCTCCTAGAGATGGGAGGTCCTGGGTTCAAATCCAGCCTCAGATACTTCCTAGCTGTGTGACCCTGGGCAAGTCAGTTCACTCCCATTGCCCCATTACTGCTCTCCTGCCTTGGAACCAATACTTATATTGATTCCAAGATGGAAGGTGAGGGTTTAATTTAAAATAAAAAAAAAAACCCTACCCACACAAAAGCAAGGCCAACAGGTGCCCTGATGTGAGGATGAGGCACTGATTGGTCCAGCCATTGTAGAGCTCTGTCCCTCCAATGATTAAATCCTGCCTATCCCTGGACCCAGCAATTCAACAATGAGGTCTGTGACCCAAAGAGAACAAAGAAAGCATAGCAACACCCACATGTGCAAAAATATCAGTAGCAACACAGATTGGAAAATGTTAGAAAATGATTACTAATCCACATTAACAGGTAATCTGGAAAAATAGGAAAGAAAAATCGATTTGTAGCTGATCTTTTTCTAGAGGCAAAGAGGAGTGGAGCCAAGATGGTGGCTTAGTAGCATCAAAATCCTGAAACTGTTCTAACTAACTATCCTTCCAAACTGATCATTAAAAGGCGCCCAGAAGGACAGGAGTCAAAGCAGGACCAGTGAAGGGGCTTTCCCACTAAATACATTGTGAAAGGTAGGCAGAGAGAGTGGATTTCCATGATCTAAGCGGGAACTGGAAGCTGCATACAGAAAAGTGCAGGCTAACCATCCGCTCCACCCACAGAGCCAGACTCAGAACCAGGGCACAGGTAACTTTGGGACCCCAAGTCATGGGCTACACCAACAAAAGGACACCTCAGACCCACCCCTGGAAGTCCCAGGCCCTGGCAGGGAGGTTTAGAGGTCCATAGTGCTGGGTGAACTCAAACCTCCATGGGAACAGGGTGCAAAACCCTGCAAGCCAGAAGCTAAGTCAGAAATGGCCAACAACTTGCAGATTTCCCAATCCCCTGATGGGAAAACAAGAAAACAGCAGCAAAACAACAATAACTCGACCCTCAAAAATTTCTACAGGGAAAAAGAGCAAAGAATAGAACCAATAGGAAAAGGTGAGATCCTAGCAAACATGCAAAATCTCAATAACAACAACAACAAAAGGAATTGGTCACAAGCTCTGGAAGAACTCAATAAAGGAATTAAAACATCAAGTAAGGCAAGTTGAAGAAAAATCAGAAAAAGAAATAAAAATAATGCAAAAAGAATATAACAGCTTAAAAAGCAAAATTTGTCAACTGGAAAAAGAGGCCAAAAAATCCAATAAAAAAAGAATGCCAGAAAAATAGAATGGACTAAAAGGAAAAGGAGGACCAAAAGGTCATGGAAGAAATTCAGTCTTTAAAAATTAGATTTTGGTGAATAGAAGCCAATGATTTTACAAGAGAACAAGAAACAATAAAACAAAATCAAAAGAATAAAAAAATAGAAGAAAATATGAAATATCTCACTGAAAAAACAACTGACCTGGAAAATAGATCCAGGAGACACAATTTAAGAATTATTGAACTACGTAAAAGTCACGACCAGAAAAAAGCCTAGATATCACATTACAAAAATTTCCCAAGAAAACTGCCCTGAAATTCTTGAACAAAAGGTTAAAACAGAGATGGAAAGAATCCACATATCACCTCCTGCAATAAATCCCCAAATGACAACTCTCAGGAATGTTATAATTCAACAGCTCCCAGGTCAAGGAGAAAACACTGTAAGTGGCCAGAAAGAAACAATTCAGATATCATGGCACCCCAGTCAGGGTTACACAAAATCTGGCAGCTTCCACATTGAAGGACCAGAAGGCTTGGAATGATATTCTGGAAGCAAGGGAACTGGGTTTACAACTAAGGATCATCTACCCAGCAAAACTGACTATATTCTTCCAGGGAAAGGTATGGTCATTTAATAAAATAGAAGATATCTAAGAATTCCTGAAGAAAAGACCAGACTTAAAACAGAACATTTGATGTCCAAATGCAAAATTCATGAGAAGTATAAAGGATAAATAAGGAACAGGAAAAAATTTAAGGGCTTTAATAATAGCTGTAAAGAATTGGAAACATGATATGCCTATCCACTGGGGAATGGCTAAACAAGTTATGGTAAGGGGCTGCTGGGTAGCTCAGTGGATTGAGAGTCAAGCCTAAAAATGGGAGGTCCTGAGTTCATATCCAATCTTAGACACTTCCTAGCTGTGTGACCTTGGGCAAGTCATTTAACCCCCATTGCCTAGCCCTTACTGCTCTTCTGCCTTGGAACCAGTATTGGTTCTAAGATGGAAGATGAGGGTTGGGAAAAAAAAAAACAAGTTATGGCATATAAAGATGATGGAATACTTTTCTTTTTAAACTCTTACCTTCTGAAAATATACACAACTTATCATTTCCAAGGCAGACAGAAGAGGGCTAGGCAATGGGGGTTAAATGGCTTGCCCAGGGTCACATAGCTAGGAAGTGTCTGAGTTTAGATTTGAACCCAGGACCTCCCCTCTCCAGGACTGGCACTCTTTCTGCTGTGCTACCTGGCTACTCCCAGGCACATTCATAGCTGACCCTTGCTAAGTACTCTCCATCCCTGGCCAGGGAACTGCTATTCGCCCATGTTAGCTCCCAGCCCAGAAAAATCTTAATCCCATTCTCAGACATCACCCTCTTAGGCAGCGGTTCAACCCCTTCATCCTCCTCCTTCTGGGTCCTCATCTTCTGTGGGGTCAGAAAAGACCTACTTCCTGCCCACAATAGCATCCCTCGTGTCTCTGTAAGTGAACAGAAGCAGGAGTTGTGGCTCCCTCCTCTTCAGGAGCTCCTTCATCCTCTCTCTCTGCCCCATTTGCTCCCCCCTCCAGCCGCCGGACACTGGTGGGGGGTCCTATTTGCCTTCTCAGGTCCTCCTTGACACTCAGACTTTCCAGCATTTTATGGAATAATGACTTTGATGTCATTAATGACTGGGAAGGGGAAGGTGTTCCTTGGGTTCCTTCTCTCCATCTTGAGAATAGATAATACAGAAATGCAAGCATCACTCACCGGCTTATTTAATTGTCCTTCAGAGCTGGTTGGGCAAACTACTCCTGAGGATGGCAATCCCAGGCTGGTCGCAACTTCACAGATTCAGAGCTGGAAGGACTGTTGAGGTCATCATCAAATTTTCATTTTACAGATGAATAAACTGAGGCACAGGAAGTTAAGTGGCTGAGGCAGGATCGGAATCCAGGACTTCTTGCCTCTGGTTCCAGCCTCAGATGGAGTCTTTCCATGTACCATCATGAGACTGACTCTTCCTTTGGTTTTCCCTCATCTTCCCATATTTCTTCTCTGTAAATTCAGCTCTGTCCTTCCTCACAGAGCGCCATTCATAGTTCCTTCTGGTTTCCACTCATTTTGCTGCTTCTGATCCTGCCCCAGCGCTCCTGTACTTGGGTCTCTTGTCTCCCCCCTTCCGGTATGGACAGATAGTCAATGTTTGTTAAGTGAAATTGCATCAAGGGTTTACCAAGGCACAAACCTGGGAGATGTGTGCTTACCTGTTTGATCATCAGAAGAGCAGCTCCCATTTATATAAAATAACAGCTAACCTTTATTCATGCCTTCTTTGTGCCTAGGCTTTGTGTTAAGTGCTTTATCAATATTATCTTATTTGATCCTCAAAAACCAGTCTGGGAAGGAGGGGCTACAATCCACACATGAGAAATCAAGTGGATGAAGAGCACTTACTGGAGGACTGTGAATGGGACAATTTGTCAGATGGTCATTGGGTTGTCCAGAGGTATAAAATATCTGACAGATCCTGCAGGAGGAAACAAAGATGGGCTCTGGGTTCAACAGATGATAGAGAGACAGCTGGCTGCTTGGATTATTGGAGTAGCTAATATTTACACAGTGCTTGAAGGTTTGCACAGCACTTTACAAGTATGATCCTATTTGATCCTCACAACCACCCTGGGTGACGGGTCCAGTTATTATACCCATTTTATACAAGAAGAAATTAGGGCAGACAGAGGTTAAGTGACTTGTCCAGAGTCACACAACTAAGATGCATCTGGGGCTGTATTTGACTTCGTCTTCCTGACTCCAAGCCCATCTTTTTGGTGGTGACATATTTTCCTTGTAAAAGCTCTTGTTTTCTGCCTTAGAATCGACACTCAGTTTGGGTTCCAAGGCAGAAGCGGGCAAGGGCATTCCAACAGGCACACCCAAAATTCCTCCTGCGGCATCTCTGAGTCATGCCCAACAAGTGGGGTGTGAGCAGAGGAAGGAGAAGGAGGGAGCCAGGGAGGGTGTAAATCAGCCCAGAATATGGTTTGAGCATCATCGGCTCCGAGTCTGTGGTTTCCATCAAGGAGGCGCCGTCGGAAACCAGAAGCCATCAATGGCTAAGTTTCCTGGAAAGGAAACCCCAGACCGTGGAGACTAGCCCACAGGAAGAGTCGTCTGCTACAGCCCCGCAACAAGTGATTGTTCAGCCTCAGAGGGCAAAGTCGAGTGCATGGAGGTGCTCACGAGCAGTGAGCCAGCCCAGTCCACCTGGGGACCCCATCACTGAGAAGCTCTTCTCGACTTCCAGTCAAAGTTTCTTCCTCTTGGCAGCGGTTCCCCCTCGGATCTAGTTCTGCCTCTGGGCCAAGCAGAACAAGAATGTTCCTTTTTTCTACAAGCTGGCTCTCCTCCAGATCAAACGCTCCTTGTTCTGGCTTCAGGTCTCTCATCCTTCCCATTAGTGTTCTCTGGTGTTCACATCTCGGTGTCCTCATTGAAAAGGAATCATTAGCGTCACTTCTTTATTTTTATTTTTTAAATTTTATTTAATTAGATGATTTAGAATAATTTTCCATGGTTACAAGAATCATGTTCTTTCCCTCCCCTCCTCCCAGCCCCCTCCTGTATCTGACGCACAATTCCACTGGGTTTAACATGAGACCCATTTCCTTATTATTAATATTTGCACTGGGGTGATCTTTTAGAGTCTACTTCCCCAGTCATAGCCCTACCAACCCATGTGATCAAGTGGTTGTTTTTCTTCTGTTTCTACTTCCACAGTTTGTCCTCTGGATGTGGATAGCATTCTTTCTCGTATGTCCCTATGAATAGTGCTGGATCCTTGCATTGCTACTAGTAGAGAAGTTCATTACATTTGATTGTGCCACAGTGTATCAGTCTGTGTACATTGTTCTCCTGATTCTGCTCCTTTCACTCTGCATCAATTCCTGGAGGTCCTTCCAGTTCACATGAAATCCCTCCAGTTCATTAATCCTTTGAGCACAACAGTATTCCATCACCAACAAATACCACAATTTGTTCAGCCATTCCCCAATTGAAGGGCATCCCCTCATTTTCCAATTTTTTTTTTGCCACCACAAAGAGTGAAGCTATGAATATTGTTCTACAAGTCTTTTTCCTTATTATTTCTTTGGGATACAAATCCAGCAGTTTTAGTGTCACTTCTTCACAAAATGTCCTCTAAAACTGGTGACCAAGACTCAAGAGAGTATTCCAGATTTTCCAAAAAAGTCTAGTGAGGTTTGAGCAGAACCAACATCTCCTCTATTTCTGCAGCCCATGAGGACATTTGCTTTTCTGGCTGCCAAGTGCCACTGTTACTCTTACTAAGCTTGTCCCCTCAGCTCCCAGAATGTCTAGGTGAACTACCAAGTGACCTTGCCTCTCTACTTGAGAAGTTGAGTCTTCGAACGCTACTGTGAGAATCTGCATTTGCTCCCACTAACATGGACTGGGCTAAGTTCAGGCCAACAGTCCCACCCTACAGAGAGACCTTTTTGAATCCTGGTTGCCCAACCTATTAGTTGCTACTTTGGCTGCAAATCTGGTCATCCTTTATCGCAGATGTGGCTTTTTTTTTTGTGGTTATTTTCAAAATGAATTTGCAGTATATGGAAATGTGTATTGCATAAAAGTACTGCTATAACCTATATCAGACTATTTACTAACCTCAGAGCAGGGGGAAGGGAGGCAGAAAATTGGAATCCTAAAATGTCAGAAAACAATTGTCAAAAACTGTTCTATATTAACTGAAAAAATAAATTAAAAAAATGGATTTGCATTAAAATAATGCTGAGTTACCACATCACCTCTATCAGATTGGCCAATATGACAGTAAAGGGAAGTGGTAAATGTTGGAGGGGATGTGGCAAAATTGGGACACTAATGCATTGCTGGTAGAGTTGCGAACTGATCCAACTATTCTGGAGAACAATTAATAGATGATATTTTGTATATTTGATGGATACTAGATAATTTCTTCTTTTTGCCTAACCTCCTCCCTTTTGTACCTCCCTCTTCAGAAGCCTTTCAGCCTCCCCTCCCACCTTTTTCAGTCTCCTTCAAGTCACTCAGTGTGAGCTGTGAGGTTTCAATGAAATAGTTCTTAATCTTCTTTGTCAAACAAGGGATTTATTTGGGGAAGACAGGACAAGGGTGGAGGATAAGGTAAGAAGGATAGATTTTCCCTATTATCTATAGTGAGTGTTTGGTTGGAGGATATTGAGAGAAATGGCAATTCAGTCACTACCATGAAACAGAGCCAGTTAAAGAGATATAAGGACAATTGTCATTCTTCTTCTCTTTCTGCCTTCAAATCAGCCAGGCCATCTCCAACTTGATTATCCCAAGTCCCAGAGATAAAACCAGCTTCTTCCTTTGGTCAGCCAGAAAGCCCCAAAGCCCAGAAAATCCAGTCAAACAGTTGGCTCTTGCCTCCAACTGTTTCCCAGTCACATTCCAAATGGAATCTTCATTTGACTGACAGATGATCAATCTCCAGCTTCTTGTCTTGCTGCATGCCTTGTAAATTCTCTCCTCCACATTCCTCCCTTTTTGTCTCTTTTTTTTAATGCATCCTGCATTTTTTATTGATATTTACCTTTTAGTTATATATCTAGCTATCTAATTCTTAACCCTGGACTATCTTAAACATTCCTTTACCCTCCCAAAATAACAAATCCTAATCTTATCTTAGCTATTCTGTCTATCTAGTTCTATGCTAAGTTTGGGTATAGGAAAATGGTTTAGGTTCATGTTACATGAACATGATTTTGACATAATAACAAATCATGGAACAATCTTAAACAATTCCAACAATTTCACTAGCATTTTGAACAAGTAACTGTCTTATCTCTTAATGTCTATAAATTCAATTAAGTATAATTTTCTATTACTAACAATTGCTAACCTAAAATCATAATGGAATCTAACTTCTATATGTAAGTAGTTCTATGTCTGTCTCTACTTCCCTAAGACTTTGAACAAATTTTCTAAACTGTCCCTATAGTTAGTCATTAGAACATTAATAAATTATTCTAATATAGTTAGTTTGTTAGCATATTAGTATCTACATGTGTACATAGGTTGTACATACACAGATTTACATATGTACATCCATATACATTGTTCTTGATTTCTGTGCAAACTCAAAGGAATATATTTGTCTGTCTGAATTTCCCTCAGAAATATATGTATCAGTGTGACTTCTGAGTTTTGCAACTATGTACATGTTGTATACTTACCCATTCCATGAGATATCTTCCTATGTTATATTTTAGTGTATGTATATGTATATGTATATATGTGATGTTAACATGTATGTCCCATTCTTACATAATCTCATGATCACAAGTCCAAACTTCCAAAGTCCTTCCATATCCTTTGATGTTGATTGTAGAAACTCTGTGTGTCCTTCGTCATCTGGTCAGCATGCCACTCTTGTGTGCTGTCACTCTTGATTGTAGTCCTGTGTTCTTCAATTCAGGAACAAACTGGAACAATCAGGAACATTCTGGAACAATCAGGAACATGCATGCATGTAAGTACATGTGCATTTTACATGTGCATGTAAGATTGAAATTTTCATTCTGCATGGAAGTAAGCTATGAGTTCTTCATGAGTGCTTGTCAGAAATGATCAGTTATTCTTCATGCATGGAAGTAAGCTTTACTTGTGTTCATCTTCATGGGTGGGTGTAAGCATAATAGTATTTGCATAAATTCTTGGAAATTTGTTAAGAATATGAATTTGAAGTTTTTTCTTATCTTTTTGTTGTTTGAATTTTTCACAAGGAGATTTATCGTATGTTTACTTTAATTATGTCTTGGAGATGGAATTTGGATATAATGTATTTTGTTTGGTTATGGAGTTAAGTTTTCATTTGAGATAACATTGTTTCTTTTCAGTTACTATGGTTGGCAGAGAGTTTGTATAGAATATGTAGAGATTTTCTTTGGCTGCTCGTCTTTTAAATGCATATTTCTTTTTGTCTGTGTTACTGGCTGCATTTCTTTCGGGAACTGTTCTATTTGCTTCAGGGATGCTTTCCTATTATCATTTTAACATGTGCAATGCTCTCGTCTGTCATTTCTGTTGATACCGTAGTCTTGTGTGTTTTCCTTTGTTTTCCATTTACAGGCTTTCATTTTAACATGTGCAATGCTCTCTTATCTGTACTATCTGTTGATAAGTATCCTCATGTGTGCTCTCCTTTTTTTTCCACAGGGACTGTTATTTATTTTTATTGTTGATTTCTTCTAAGGCTATTCATGTTGCTTCTTATGACTAGGCCTTTTCTTTTTTATTAGATGTCATTTGTATGTATCTTCATTGATGACATGATCATATTGTTGTGTCTTGTGAGGTATCTGAAACTATGAGGTAATATCTTCATGGTCTACCCTCCCTTTCTTCCTTCCCCGGGTAGAGATTGTTTAGGGTGAAGGTTGAGAGATATGGATAACCTGTTTCAGTTCTCAACTATAACTTGATGTCAAGGTCTTTGATAACAAATTCATCCAATGTGAATCTCTGCTTCCATAGCATTCTAGGTGTTTGTGTCTGTTATAGTTTTGAAGTTGGAGTTTTCTGCTACAAGCTTAGGAGTGTTCTTATTGTTGTTGAATTACTTAGTTGTTCTTTTGCTGGAATATCTTCTTTCCTACCTAAGACTAGTCTTCATTCTATTAAGGTCTTGTGTTGTATGTTACCCTATGGAACTTCAACTAATCTTGGTTTCACTCTTATTTCATAAATGATATTTGTTGTGTTTTTGAAGTTAAAGAATAGATGTGAAATTGTATGTCTCTCCTCCTCCATTTCTTTAATATGTTCCTTGATATCCTCCTTCCTATTCAAAATCCATATCTATACAAGCCATATAATTCAACTTCTCTATAAAGTCATCTTCATTATCAATCCCCAATCTTGCATAAAGTTCTTTTAATAGTATGCAACTTGTTTATGCCCAACATCATCATAATCTTGGTAAGATTTTGAATGTACTGGTTTCAGGTATTCAATTTTCTCACTTGTGTCCCACACATCCCCTTCTTTGTCTACCTCTTCAGAAAGCTTATAAAATTGGTAATACATCTGTTCTAAATCATCTTGGTCAATTATTATTACACCTTCTGGTATTCCTTCTGGCTCTGTATCTGATTCTGACTCACTGAATTCAATCATTATGTTATTCATTGGATTTTGTTCAGTGTCATGTAAACTTGTGTCAGATGTTGTTAACTCTGACTTTGTGTGTTGATCTAAGCCTATGTCACCAGCTTTTATGTTTCCCAAATCAGTTTCTGGTTGTTTCTCATTGCTAATCTTTAGATATTTGTTTTCAGTTGGTAACTGTAGAGATTAAAATTTAGGAATATGGGGAGACTGAGGCAGGTAGAAATTAGTTTCTCTCTGCAAGGAGTATTATATTTTTTAGAGGTTTATTAAGGATTAAGGATTAAAGAATATACAAGTAAGAAACATGTGCCTAGGCCAGAGGCCTAGACAAAATAACCTCACATCATGGAAGAGACGCCTCTGCTCCAAAACGGAAGTCCAAAAAAGCCCCAAAAACCTTTGCCACCAGCTTAAATCCTTCCTCGATCTCAGCCCACCTTAGAATTCCTGTGAGATTACAAAGCATTTTGGGGAAGTGGAGCAAAGGCTTGTGGGGATTGTAATCCTGTATTCGAGTCTATTTTGTACATAAACTTGATGGAATGGGGTTAGTTTCTTTATGCAGATATTCAATGCTGTTACTAATATTTATAGGTACTATTCTATCACCAGTCTGAGGTTTATGTTCATCTTCATTCTCTTTTAACTGTGTAGAGATAGAAATCTTTCCCTCTATGTTGTGTTGTTCTGGGAATAAGTTTAGTACATCTGCATTTTCCCCTGCATCAGTAGGATGTGTGCCTTCATTCTTTCCCACAGTAGTACATGCATATGTTTCTGGCTGTGTATCTAAGGTGTCTATAGTTATTGAGTCACTGTTCATTCTTTTGCTACCCTCTGCCAGCTGTATGTTTAGATCAGTTAACTCTTTTTTACTACATTGGAACATGAATTTAAAGTATTAGCTGTTTATTTGGCCAGATTCTCCTCTGACACTTAGAATGTTGACTTCAAGTCTGCCATTTGAATCCTTGGTTGTTCTTTCAGTTACTAAAGCTTCCATTCCATTCCTCTTTTCAAATTCAACTGTCATGTCACCTCCATTACTTTGAATAGGATTATTCTTTTCAAATGTAATGTCAGCTTCATTGTCAGTAAATTTTGTATTCTCTAAATCAGTCATGGAAAGTTTCAGCTTCAGGATTCAAATTAGATGTTTTTTCTAAGGGTATCTCTGCCATATAGCTATTGGAAGAATTAACTGAGTTTGGTGGGATGTCATGCAATTCTGTGAATGATTTCAAAGTATTTTCTTCTTTAGTAATCATAACCTGTAGGGAATTGAAATGTTGTTTCTCTGTATCTCTCACTAACTCCTTCTTGAGTTTTTGTGAGTTTATCTCTCTTTTCCTTTTGCATAATTCAATCCCAGTGCCCAATCTACATTGAAAAAAGTTCTCCAAGAATGTTTTGACTTGATTTGCACCTTTTTCCTGTGTGGTTCCTATACAGCCTTTCTCTAAGTCTCTCATCTCAGTTGCTATTTGAGACATGATGTCTTTAACTTCTGCATCTAGCAGTTCTATTTGTCTCTGCATGTCTCTTGATTTATTGAATTTACTTTCACTCACAGATTCACTTTCTTGCACTGAATTTTCACTATTTCTTCTATCTCCATGTACCAAACTACATACATTATAGTCCTGGCTTCATAATTCTCTTCTAACCATGTCTGAATATTTAGGTTTGGCTCCTGATTTAATAGCCTGTTGCATCTCCTGTAAATCAGTTGCCTGTTGTGTGGATTTTAGCTTACAATGAGAACAGCAAGTGGAATTTTGCTTTCTGTATCAAGCTTGTGTAGTTTTGTTGTTTACTTCATATGTCTTTTTCAGAAAACAGTCTTTTATCAGGTGTCCTTTCTTGTGGCAGAAAAAGCACTGTCTAGTTTCTCTCTGTATTGTTTTTGGTTTATAAGTAGGTTCTGTATATGTCCTAACTGTTTAGTTTCTTGATTTCCTATATCTCCTTTTCTCTTAAAAATTTCTGTTACCTCTAATTTTTCTTTTAAATCTTGCATTTGAATTATTTTCATGGAGGTAACTAACAGTTTCACGTA
Organism: Monodelphis domestica; assembly: GCF_027887165.1. Taxonomy (NCBI): domain Eukaryota; kingdom Metazoa; phylum Chordata; class Mammalia; order Didelphimorphia; family Didelphidae; genus Monodelphis; species Monodelphis domestica. Next base: position 420,075,261 of record NC_077230.1, read on the forward strand.
ATTCAATCAGACTCACAGTATCATATTTTGGGAAGTAATGTTTAAAAAAATTCTTTAAGTGAGGAGTACATCCCTTCAAAAATTGTCTTCTCACGTGACTAGTAGATTCTTCACTATTTGCCTCTAAACCCATAATTGATTCTGCCATTTCAGAGAGATGATCTATGAATGAAGCTGGATGTTCCCCTGTATTTTGCATGAGTTTATCAAATCTTGCCCATGCATTAGGCTGTGAGCAACAGAGCTTAATAGCTTGGAGCAAGTCTTCCCTACATTTTCTTATGTAGGTCATGCTTGTGGGATTTGCAAAATCAAGGTCTTCCCTTTGCTCCTCTGTGGGCCAACTAGTCAGATTGTTATCTGACCTGGTCTTCTCAATGAATTGGCGATGCTCATGGAGACTAAACAGTTCAGACAAGAGAAGTTCTACATCTTGGAAATCTGGATCAAAGATCCTGAAAGCATGTTTCAGTTCTTTCTGCATCTTAAAGGGTTGATCCATAAATTTTGGAACCCTTTTCTCCAGTGAATCAAGTTCCTGGGTTGTAAACTGTCTGCACTTTAGATTGTAATATACCAGTTGTACTTGATAATTTAGTGACCTCCTTTAGTGGAAAATTTTTTTCAGGTTCACTATCAGACTTAGTGTCCTTGTCACTGTCACTTTCTCTCTTTCTCTTTGGGTGCACTATCTGTCTGGCCATTGTCCTTGTCCTTAATCTGGTCTAACTCTTTTTCCTTGATAAATTCCTCAAACAAGATCTTAATAACTTTTTCCAAGTTAGTATCTACCACCATTATCTTTGCTGCCTTTTGGGGGATTACAAATCTATAGATATTCTTCAAATAGGTCAGAGTCTGTAAAGGTGTCATAGAAATTATGTAAACTTGAGTCAAAATCTGCCAGAGTATAGTTTCAGTCTGAAATGGCAACTGGAGTATGAACATGGTGGTGTTGCCAATATAATCCAGAGAATCAAAAATCATGTTGATTTTTTTTAAAATCTGCTATAGAGGATGTTATAGACCCAAAATCCAGTAATGGCTGCCAGCACAACAGCTCCACAGAGCACTTGTTTAAACATTTTTTTTTTCTTGCTGTTTCTTAGGAATTGTAAAGTTCAGTCTTTTAGGGGTGCCAATCTGTAATAGATGATATTTTGAGGTATATTTGATGGATACTAGATAACTTCTTCTTTTTGCCTAACCTCCTCCCTTTTGTACCTCCCTCTTCAGAAGCCTTTCAGCCTCCCCTCCCACCTTCTTCAGTCTCCTTCAAGTCACTCAGTGTGAGCTGTGAGGTTTCAATGAAATAGTTCTTAATCTTCTTTGTCAAACAAGGGGTTTATTTGGGGAAGACAGGACAAGGATGGAGGATAAGGTAAGAGGGTTGGGGTTTTCCCTATTATCTACAATGAGTCTTAGGTTGGAGGATATTGAGAAAAATGGCAATTCAGTCACTACCATGAAACAGAACTAGTCAGAGAACTATAAGGACAATTGTCCTGCTTCTCTTTCTGCCTTCAAATCAGCCAGGCCACCTCTAACTTGATTATCCCAAGTCCCAGAGATAAAACCAGCTTCTTCCTTTAGTCAGCCAGAAAGCCCCAAAGCCCAGAAAATCCAGTCAAACAGTTGACTCTTGCCTCCAACTGTTTCCCAGTCACATTCCAAATAGAATCTTCATTTGACTGACAGATGATCAATCTCCAGCTTCTTGCCTTGCTGCATGCCTTGTAAATTCTCTCCTCCACAGCAATTTGGAACTATGCCCAAGGGCTATAAAACTGTGCATATTCACTGATCTGGGAATGCCACTACTGGGGGTGTATCCCAAAGAGATAAAGGGAAAAGGACCTACTTATACAAAAATATTTATAGCTGTTCTTTTGGTTCTGGCAAAGAATTGGAAACTGAGTGGATGTCCATGAACTAGGGAATGGCTGAACAGATTGGGGTATCTGTTGGTGATGGAATATGATTGTGCTATAAGAAAGAATAAGCAAGATGATTTCAGAAAAAAGCTGGAAAGATCTGCAAGAACTGATGCAGAGTGAAATAAGCAGACCTGGGAGAACATTGTACACAGTAACAGCAATATTGGACGATGATCATCTGTGAAAACTTGGCCCCCTCTCAATCTGGGACAATCCTGAAAGACTTCTGACGGGGAATGCTCCCCACCTCTGGAGAAAGAACCAGGGGAGTCGTCTTTCCCATCAGTGTATTTTGTGGCTTTGTTTTGGGGTTGGGTTGTATATGGGTTTGCTCTCACAACAGTGGCCAACATGGAAGTGTTTTGCATGACAATACAAAATGAGAAAAAAAAATTTGGGGGGAAAAAGAACTTGCGCTGATATTCTCCATTGAATCTCCCCAACCCTTCCCAGAGAGCCACCTCTCATAAAGGAACTTTGGGGTGGCAGTGGGGGGCTTCAGTGAAACTAAACAACATGTCAAAAAAATCTGATGTTCTATGCAGCGCTCCACACACCCGTGGTCTCCCACATCTGCCTTCTTGTGCTTTCTTGGTGGCAGGCATTCAAGCTCAATTATTTCATTGTCCTTTGGTTTACATTGTTTTAATCACAGTAGTCTGGTCTTCCTGGGCCCATTTTCCTCACTTTGCATCTGTGCCTCTAAATTTATGCTTCTCTGTACTTGTAGTTCTTATTTCCTATGGTATTCATTTACCACAATCTAGCTATTTCCCAATGGAAGGGCATCCACTGCTTCCAACTGTTTTGGTTACTACAGAAAGTGCTATTATATTCTGGTACAGACAGGGCCTTTCTTTTGGTCACTGACCTCCTTGGACTATGTGCCCAGCAGTGGTATTTCTGGGTAGAAGGGAATGGACAGAAATTGCCTTCCAGAATGGTTGGATCCATCACAGCTCCACCAACAATGTACCAGTGAGCCGTCAACCCAATGACTTCGACTATTCCCATCTTTTGTCATCTTTGCCAATTTGCTGGGTGTGAAGCATAAATCTCAGCATGGTTTTGATTTGCATTTCTGTTCTTTGGAGCATTCTTTCATAACTTCAAATGGTTTACAATTCTTCTTTGGAATAGTTTGCTTATATCCTTTGCCCACTCATTGGATGGGGAATGGCTTTTGTTCTTAGATATCTGTTAGCTGCCTACATTAACTGGTTTTTATATAACATCATTTATAGTTAATGTGAGTTGCCTACATGGCTAATATGGAAAGCTGTTTGGCAAGACTGCACAGGTCTAATCGATATCAAATTGCTTGCCTTCTGGGAGAGGTGAAGATAGAATTCAGAGTTCAAAATTTCTAAAAACAAATGTTAAAAAATGTTTTAACATGTACTTGAAAAGAGGAAAATACTACAATTTTATTAAAGAGATGCAATACAAAGATTTTTCCCATCAATCTCTTCCCTTCTTCTTCTCAATGCATTCATTTTGTTCAGGTAAAAGTTTTTCAATTTCACATAAATGGAATTATCTTATCTTTTAAGAATTCATTCCCTGCTCATAGCTGTGAATAGCATGTGATCGGTTTCTAAGGTTTTTTTTTTTTAATTATTCAGGAATTGATAAAGGATGTTAAATAGGTCACAGCCAAATGCAAATCCTCAGAGCCCTCCATTAGCACCCTCTCTCCCTCCGTTCAGCCATTCAACAATTCCCCTCGCATACATCTAATCTGGGCATCTTCTCCCAAGTGCAGCACGAAAAGCTGCCAATACTCAGCGTCAGGAAATTCTTATCTGAGTCTTGCCCTCATCTACCAGGGAAAGGAAAGGACAGGTCAGGACAGGAAGTGAGATTCCCCTCTGAAGACTCGTTCTGAGAGCAGCCATGCTGGTGCCTGGAGATCCCGGCTCGCTCTCAGAATCGTGCCAGCTGGCCATCCTCAGCTACAGCTCGGAGGAGACAGAATAGGGCAGCTCTGGGTCTCATCTCTCGACTTCTCCAGGAGCCCTGGACATGGCTGCGGACACAAGATGGCGGCCAGGGAAGCTCTCAGCGGAAGGCAGTCGGGCAGTGATGACTGCTGAGGGAGGACTGTCTCCCTTCCCCAAACCACTCATTTCTTGGCAGAGAATCTCGGGGTCTGGAGGGAAAGCCCTGAGACAAGGGGCCGCAAGCCCAGTTATGGCCCAGGTTCTGCCCCAACCCCAGAAGACAAAACCCCACAGCTGACATGGCTGGCCCTACAGGCAGCCAGACAGTATCTTTAACCTCCTAACACCAGCCGTGGGTCCTGGCTGGGCCGCTCGTTTCCAGCCCCATCACAGGTGCTGCTTGCGGTGACGAAGGATCTCCGTGGGTGTGAGCAGCAAGTCCTTCTGGCAGAGCTCACAGTGGTAGGTTCTCTGCAGGGCTGATGCCTGGCGGCTAGATTCAGCCTCCTCATCACTGGCCCCTGGGAAGGGAAGGGGGAGGTGAGAGTCCTCCAGCAGGCTGGGGCAGGAGGAGGCAGTGGCTTCCCGTCTGGGGAATGGGGAAGGGGCCCAAGGAAGTCCCAAGGGTCACCTCTAGCTCTAAGTCCCCAGGTGACTCCGCTGGGCACCCTATTTCTTTATCAGTAAAACAAGGACCCCCAGGGCTTTGTGGAGAAAGTCAAATGCCCCAAGTCCCCCCTCAGCCCTCGGGGCCCCGCTCTCCCACTCACCGGGGGCAGCCTGGTCGGGGGCAGCCTGGCAGGTGTTCTCGTGGCACATCCGCTCCATGGGGGTGAAGGGCATATACAGGGAGCAGTGGGGGCAGCTCCAGAAGGTGCGCAGGCAGTCACTGTACAAGTCTGTGTCGCTCTGGAGGATGCCAGCACTGAGTCAGGGCCCGGAGCCTTCCCCACCCGCCAGAACCCGTTTCTCAGAAGGTTTGGAGTGATGTGTTCCCCCAAGACTCTCCCCATGATCCCCCTGCCTGAGCCCCCGGGAAAGGGAGAGCTAGAACATGCCCCGGCCCTCAGTCTCCCCGTCTATAGGATGCTGGGGTAGATGCTGTGCCAGCCCAGCGCCTGGCACTGTGAGAGGCCCCAGCATTCACCATGAGGCAGTTGTAGGTAAGGAAGCTGGTGACAGTGTAGCCACCCTTGGTGTCGTGAGGGCTCATGGCCGTCTCCCCAAACACAGCTGAGAGCTGGGGGGCAGCTGGGACGGTCTGGGGTCCCACGTAGAGGTTCTGAGCCTCTAGAGCAGTCAGCCTGTGGGTGCTGTAGGACACCTGTGGGAGAGAACAGGGGGATGGGGTGACCTCCAGCCCCCGAATCATTGGCCACCATGTTGGCTTCATCTCAGCCAGGCTGAGTGCAGAGAACAGATGGGAGGGGCCGTGCATGCCATGACACTGTCACAGGTTGATAACTCTGGGTCTATCTAAGATAAAGATCTGAGAGCCCTCATCAGAGGTTGAGTTCTCATGGTCTGTCTGAGAATGGGTCCGAGTGCCCTTGCTGCCACCTTCTTTTTAGCTTCCCATAACAAGATTGCTGAATGTTCCATGAACCCTGGATGATTCCTGGAACCTTTATCTTACCCCAGGTGTCCTATCTTCATTCTCATTACACTTTCCCATGGACTTTTCTCAGGGACGACTGTTTTTATTTCTGCAGTTTGTATCTTCAAAAGATCTACCAGCTTGCAATAAATTCATACCCACTGGCATCAGCATGGGACCCTTCTGACCTCACACTGTGTCTGTGTCTTTGATTCTTATCTTTTCCTCTCACCCTTATCTACAGGTGAGGCCCTTCTAATTTCAACCTTTGTATTTCCTCTTATTATTTTCCCCAACCTTACCTGGGGAACTCTGGTCCCAGTCTTGCCCCACCTGGGGGAGCTTTTAACATGATGCGCTTTGATCCCACTACAATTCCCGTCAGAGATCAGAAGGTGCCTCTGGGTTTGGGATGGCTGGCAGCACCAGAGGGACCCTCAGAGACCACCCGGGAGCTGCCTCCGAGAGAACTCGGCCCAGAGCTGCCCATGGCCAGAGGTCAGCCTGGACCTGCTCCTGTGATTACCAGAGGCAGTGCCCTTGGGCCTGGGCACTGCAGGGTCCCCCACCCCATTCCCCAGGCAGTCTCTCAGCCAGAGCAGATTAGGGGTAGCTGCCAGGCCACTGATATGGGCAGCAGAGCCTCTACCCCAAGGACTTGGCTCCCTGTTTCTCTGGACACTGAGGCCCCTTCCATGTGGCTGGGCTCTGGCCTGGGGACAAGACCTTGGATCTCATGAAGTCCAGCAGGTCCCGGCCCAAGGCTGCTGCCACCTTCCTCTCCGCCTTGAGGGCCATGGCTGCCCTCTCCTCACTGCGTGGCTGGGCCTGGCGGGCCAGCTGCCGGTCCAAGGCCTCTTCCCAGCGGGCCCGGAGGCGCAGAGCCGTTGACAGGAGCTGTGTGGCCCTCTCACTGCTTTCCAGCCGGAACTCCAGCCAGCCATCTGCCACCAGGCGGGAGCAGTCACCATTTGTGTCCAGGCTTCGGCTAAAAAGCAGGACAGCCTGACCCAGGGAAGAGAGAGGAGGGAAGAGTGAGGGGATGGCTGGCAGCCTGCTCGTGCCCGCTCCTCCTTCCTGTGGAAGGTCCCAAAGTCCACCCCGGGCTGTCCACGAAGGGCAGGGCCCAGGGCAAAGGCAGAGGCTGGCATTGAGTCCGCAGCACAGCCTCGCTCCGAGGCTGGGGGACGCTGGCCCTTACATCCTGGGTCAGCTGAGATGACGTGGGGAAGCCCCTCCTGGCTCTAGAGGCCCAACAGCTGTTAGCGTCCACAGCCTGTATGCCCCCTGCCCAGACCCGCACTGACCCAGTGAGAGAGGCCGGGGCCAGGCCATGTGCTGGCTCACCTGCAGGGCCGGGAGGCGCACACAGCTCACCAGGTAGGGCTTGTTGGTCTCCAGAAGAGAGACGAAGGCCAGCAGTTGGTGCCGGCTGCTCAGCCCATCCTTGGAATCTGAAAGGGGCCACGGCTTAGGCCTCCAGAGGGCCCAGAGTGAGGGGCAGGTCTCCCCCTGAGGCCCAAAATCCCAGCCCAGGGCCACGGAGGGCTTGAAGTCGGGAAGTCCTAGGCTCAGATCCCTCTTCAGACCTTCCCAGGGAGTCTCCCTTCCCCTCCATAGGATTCTAACACAAAGGGGGTGGCACTCCTCATGGTCTCTGGATCCCAGGCTCCCCACCTTACCCCTCTGGGCCCGCCTCACCTCTGCCCTTCTCCCGGGCCTCCGTCTGGCCTCCCTGTAGCAGGTCGGGGTTGCTGGCAAAGACCGAGGTCGGGTGAAGCACGGCCCCCTGCTTGCTCTGAGTGTGGAAGAACTGGAGACCACCAGAAGAGCTCAGGTCCTGGGCCAGGCCAGGGAGGCTGGCCCAGGGACGGGGATGCCCCACAGTGTCCATGCTCAGCTCTGCTCTGAATCCTCTGAGAGCTCAGGGCTAGGTGCAACGCCCGGGATGGGCCCCCCTCTACAAGGTGGGGCTGGAACTGCAAGCACCTGCCCCCTCCCAGGGCCACCCTGCCCCTGCTCTTCAAGCCAGACTGGGAGGAAGAGACTTGGGCAGGGGAAGGAGCCTCTCCATTCACATTTGAAATGACAAAGGCACCAAGGGAAGAGACTTGTCCAAGGTCACCTGGGGGGCAGGGCTGAAGGCAGACAGGCACATACCTGGTCCGAGTCCTTGCGGCAGCCATTGAACTGGTCCGGGGTGGCCAGCTGGGGGTAGAGACCTCGGCCCAGCACGAGCTTCAGCAGGGCCAGCTGGTCCCGGGACAGGTCCTGGGCAGAGCTGGCCGCAGCCTGGAGCTGACCCATGTCATGTCGAAGTTTGAACTTGACATCCTGGAAAGGAGATGGGGGGAAGGTCCTGAGGGAGGCGGCCCCGGGCTGCCAGGTGACCCCTTCTGGATCAGTGAGGCTCAGGGTCTGGAGGTGCACCCCAGCCGGAGAGCCAGCGGGAACCCCAGTGGGCATCGCCTGTCTGCCGAGAGCTCCCAGAGAGCACGGGGAGGGCAGAGGCGAGGAGGACCCTCCATCAGGGGACAGAGCCCACATGCCAGCCAAATGCCCCACCTGGATGTCCACAGCGTGGGCACCTTCCCTGGCCCGTGACGCCTCTGCGTCCTCATCGCTGGACGAGCCGCCCTCCAGGGCCTCGAGCCGCAGGACCTTCCGCTTGCGGCCCTCAGACTCCTCATGCTCCCGCTTCAGCTGGTACAATTCCCGGCGTTGGCGGTGCTGCTGCTGGCGGCTGTAGCTGTCCGCTGGGGCCGGCCTGGCCTCGGCCAGCAGTCCGTGGTCCTGCAGCAGCCCCTGCTCCAAGAAAGGCCGCAGGCAGGAAGTGAGAGGCCCGGGCTTGCCCAGGCACACACACCACCCTGCCCCGGTCTTTTCCTCCCCTCTGGTGCCAGGGAAGGCTCTGCCTGTGCTCTGAGCAGGCTCTGGGCACCTGCACAGAGAAGAGGCATCGGGCCTGAGTGACCAGAAGAGTCCCAGGGGCACAGACTGTGTCCCTCTTGTCTTTGTACCCTAAGTTTCTATCCCAGGTCTGGCCCAAGCTTGGGGCTCCCCAGGTCCCCCAGGGCTGCCACTGCAGTCTCCACAGTGGGGCCGACCCCTGAGCCTTTCCTCCACCGGGCCTCGGCTCACTCCACACTTCTGGGTGGTCTGGGGATGGCCGGCCAACACAAGGGAGAGCAGGCCCAGGCTGCCGGTCAAGCCTAGCACTGGCGGGCCTGTCTGGCCCTGACCTTGAACTGCCGGCGCAGGTTGGCGATCTCATACATGCGGTGCTCCTCGAGGCCCCGGCGGCGGCACCACTTCCTGGAGTTGGCGCTCCGGTCTGATTTCACCTGGTGCGGAAGGCGCCAGAGTCAGCGATCGAGGCCCAGAACACATCCAGCCTCCAGCGTGTGGGAAACAGGCCGAGCAGGGAAGCCCAGAGACCCAGTGTGGGGGCAAAGCACAGGCCTGTCCACACATCAGACGTGGCGCCCAGGGGAGGAGCCCTGCGTGCCTGGACTAAGGGCCTCCCGTGGGCCACATCAGCCTCTTCCCCGGCTGCCGCAGGTGCTGCCCGTGGGGCCAAGCAGAACAAGGCTACGGTCCTCGCACACGCACTGCCCCCCCATCCTCTGTCCTTCCGGCTCAATTCTCCTGGTTCCTTCAGTAGATCCCACCCTGGTGGTCAAGCGGGGCAGAAGGTAAGCAGGCCATCACTGCCCTCAGGGCAGCCCCCACCCGGACTCCCCGGGCTCTCTAAACCCCCTGTTTCTCCTTCACACAAACCGTCTAGTGGAGCCTCCTGTGCTGCCCGGGTGACGTGGTCCAGTCCCTGGCCCTAGTCTGGCCCTAGGGAGCCCCCGCCTTGACGGGGAGCAGAGCCTGCCCTCCAGAAGCCCCGGGTCCGAGGGGCGGGGAGGGAACGAGGCACAACCGCCCACCTGACCAGGGGCTCACCTGCACCCACGCATTGAAGGCATTGAGCAGGGTGAAGGGGTCCCCATGGTCACTCTCCAGGGGCTTCCGGGCTGTGCCACAATCCAGGTTGCTCTGAGCGCTTCGCACAAAGGGGGACTGGACGCTCAGGGCCGCTGCCATGGTCAGCACGGGCTCCACCAGGTCAAAGAGGCAGCCCAGGATCAAGATCTTCCCTGGAACGAGCAGGAACGTCGTGGGAAGGGGAGCTCCCGGAGGGAGGGCGAGCTCTCTTCTTCGAATGCCCACGACTCTCCAAACTGACTGAAGTGGAGGAAGGGGCGTCCCCGGCGGAGGGGCTCCCCACCTTTCCCCACGGCAGCCTTTCCGTCCTGGTTCTCCTTCCCAACTGGGTCTCAGGCTCTCAGGGCTCCCAGCTGCTGCCTCCCTCCCCCGATGCCCCCCAGCATACCCTCCCTGGGGGATCCCGGAGGGTGAGGGCAGCTCATTGATAATCTGATTGGGGGCCAGACTGAGATTTCATCATCAGAGAAACCCCGTCCGCTGACACTGATGGCACAGAGTGGCCGGGGCCACTGGGAGGCCAAGTGCAAAGTGACGCCAACCCGTCTGCCCACCCCAGGCACTCTCTCCCCAGGTCTGAGGACCCCCCCCTCCCCCCCCCCCCCGCCTTCTGGTTCTCCTGCTCTCTGGCCACTCCTCTGTCTCCACTGCTGGGTCCTCTTCCAGATCACACCCTCTGACCACCGGTGTCCCCTGGGCTCTGGCCAGGGCCCCCTTCTCTTCTCCCTCCACGCCTGCCCTTGGTGACCTCCTCAGCTCCCCTGGCCAGCTCTCTGCAGATCTACCCTTCCTGCCCCAATCCCTCATCTCCAGCCACCTTTTTGGCATCTCCAGCAGGATGTCCAGCAGCCTAAACTCAGCATGTCCCATACTGACCTCATCATTCTTCCCCTAAGCCTTCTTCAGTACTGTGAGGGCAACCCCAGGCTCCCCCGCCTGCAGGCTCCTGAGCCGAGGGTCACCCCGGCCTCCTTGCTCCCCCCCACATCCACACTGCTGCCAAGGCCTGCGTATGAGGCCTTCTATGTAACCTCTCCCAAGTACGCCCCCTTCCCTCCTGGCACTGCCCATTCCTCCTGAGGGCTGCTCCGGACCTACGTGAGGCCTGTTGTCGCCCCCTTGAGGGCTCAGGCTGGCTTCTGCCTCTTTCTAGATCCCCAGAGCTGTGCACTGTGCCTGGCACACAGTAGACGCGTAATCTTGCAGACTGACTGATGGAGCTTCCAAGAAGCCTTCTTCCACCCCTACCCTGCCATGATGTGAGCAGTCCAGGCTTCCTCCGGTTCAGAGGGTGAACTGAGTCTCAGAGGTGCCCAAAGTTGCCAAGGTAAGGGAGTGCTGCAGCTGGCATCTAGGCCTGGCATTCAAACCTGGGTCAGGGAGTCTGGACTCCCTCCCCAGTCCCAAGGGTGCCCTCAAAGAATCAGAATTTAGAGCTCAGAGTCCTTCTTGCCTGAGCCTCACCCAAAGCTGGACCTGAAACTCCTCTCCTCTGCCCCATCCTGCCTGTCACTCTGCCCTCAGCTGCCCATCTGCCCCAGCATTCCCTTCTGCACAAAAATCTGAAGCTTGTTGAATCCAGGCCTCTGCTCGGAGGCCCCCCCACCCCAGAGTGTGTCCTTACCTATCACCACGTCCACAGGAAGCTCAGAGAGCAGGGTCCCTATGGGCGTGAGGTTCTCCGAGGCATCCAGGGCACCTTGGTCCCGCAGGTAGACAATGGCTGTTTCCAGGCTGGCAGCAGGCGGAGGCTCAATGAAGGGGAAGTTTCGGGGGTCCCCTAGCCCCATACTCTTCATCTAAATCACAGAACAGACTCAGCAGGAGACCTTTCAAGTTTTAGTCCAGAGAGGGCAAGGACTTGCCCAAGTCACAATGTATGGTCAAACCTAAACCTCAGCCATGATATAAGGCTGCTTTGGAAGGAGACACCCCCAAAGAGAAAAGAAGGGGCACCAAAGGGAAGTTATCAACAATGCATCCCATTGCATGCCCAGTGTGTCCTTAATGATCCTTCAAGCCCTGCCAGGCCCTGGAGGGAACCCCTGGGGATAGAGAGGTCTTGGACGGGGACCAAGGATGCCTGCTGGCAGTGGTCTGGACCAATCGCGGGGACAGGCCTACCTTTGGAGATTTGGGACTACGAGGAAGGGGGTCAGACACCCGCTGGTCATTCGCCTCTCTTTAGGAATCATGGGGAGCCATGGGCAAAAAGTATGTTGGGAGTCAACAGCTCTGCCCCTCACAGGACTGTGCATTTTGGGGGAGCTCCCCAAACTGGACAATGTTGCCCACTCCCATCTCTGGGAGAGTGGGGACACGCCCAAAAGACCGGCTAGCTGGGTAAGACTGGGAGTTAGCCCAGTGGACAGGGAGCCACCTGGGAAGAAATCTGGACCCAGGTGAGGCTGCCAGCTTCTTCTCTGAGAGTATGACCAACATCCCACCATCTCTGCTCCTGTGATGCTCAGGGACAAAGAAGAAGTATGGGATGGGGGGAGGGTCCTGAGTGCTGACCACCCTGACCAGGTCCTGCCCCTAAGAAGAGATTGCTATGAAAGGGGGAAATGTCAGTGTGTGCTTCTATATGTAAATATAGACTCGAATCCAGGACTTTAATCCCCAGAAATCCTTGCTCCACTTCCCCAGAATGCCCTATAATCTCACTGAATTCTCACCTGGGCTGAGAGTGAGATGGGGTATTTAAACCTGATTGGAAAGGCTTTTGGGGCTCTTTTTGACTTCCGTTTTGGAGCAGACGCGTCTCTTTCATGATGTGAGGTTATCTTGTCTAGGCCTCTCTGGCCTAGGCATGTGCTTTCTTATTCTGTATTTTCTTTAATCCTTAACCTTTAATAAACCTCATAAAAATATAATACTCCTTGCAGAGAGAAATAAATTTCTATCTTGCCTTAGTCTCCCAATTTTAGTCTACATATATGGAACACGGGCATACACGGAAAAATTCATTATACAAAACCTGAGTATAAAGACGTCTTTTACTACCAAAGTATGCTCCATGTTTTCTTTTTCCTTTTAAATCTTTACCTCCCATCTTAGAAATCAATACTAACTATCAGTTCCAAGGCAGAAGAGTGGCAACTGGGGGTTAAATGACTTGTTCAGGATCACACAGCTAGGAAGTGTCTGAAGTCACATTTGAACCCAGGACTGCCCATCTCCAGGACTGGAGTTTTATCCACTGAGCTATTTAGAAGTTTTTGGGTTTTTTTTTAAATTTCCAATAATGTTTCAGGAATTTTCCTGAACACCAAGAGTGCAACGATGGCAAGATGACTAACTTCGAGAACCCAGTTACAGGCTCCCCACGGGTACTACCAGTGTTGCTGCACTGGGGGAGGGTTTGTCCTCTATTTGGATCAGCAGTCTCATATCCCCTACCCCCTCAGGTTCTCTAATCCTGGTCCAATTAGTTACCTTGTTTGTTCCCCCTCCACACCTCTGCATACATCCCCTTCTCCCCATCCCCTCTCAGAACCCCAACTCCCTTCATGACTCAGCTCAGGTCACAAGATCAAGAATTTGTAGCTGAAAGGGTGTTAGAGGCCAGGAGGAAACTTAAGCAGACAGGGGGGAAATGACTTGTCCACAGTCACACAGACAGGATCTGATCTCGGTTCCTCCTCCGTTGTTCAATAAGAGGTCTTTCCTCATCCCTACACTTGGCAGAGCCTCCCTCAACTCCCAAAAATGATGCTGTACTTCCACTGTCCACCTTTTATACCCATTTATCTGAGGTGCTTTACCAAATGTCACAGCCCAGGTAACAGGAAGAAATAATTTGTTCCCATTTTACTGATGAGAAAACTGAGGCTGAGCAAGGTGAGAGGAAGAAACCTGCCTAGCTAGGGCCATGCAGCAAAGCAATGACACGGAAATTAAAACCCAGGACTTCTCTCCATGCCCTGTCCTCTGCCCAGGAAGAGCCCTGGTCTCCTACCTACCTGCAGTACCAAAGCATCCAGGGCCACTCTCTGGATCTCTGGGACAGGGTAGGGAGCAAAGTCGTCATAGTCGGATTCTGCATATAGACGATAGCACACACCAGGCCCCGTGCGGCCAGCTCGGCCCTTCCTCTGCTCAGCACTGGCCCTACTGATCCAGAACTCCTGCAGCCGCTGTAGCTTGGCCTTGGGGTCAAAGCTCATCTCCTTCACTTTACCTGGAGGGCAGAGGAGAACATATCAACCCATCTGCTGAAGCCACAGAACCCACTGGGCTACGACCACATGCTTAGTGCTATGGAGAGAGCTAGACGAGATGGTTTCTAAGCGCCCACCCAGTTCTCATCATCTGATCTACTCCTTCACTGGGGGGCTCTGGACAAGACTCTTCCTCCCTTGGCCTCAGTTTCCCCATTTATAAAATGAGGGGGTATCTGAGGTCCCCTTAAGCCCTGAAGGTCTATCTTTATGCTGACTTGTAAGTGCTGCCAAACTTTAAAGAAAGGAGAGGTCAGTGTTGTGGACTGGAAAAGGTCACAAAAGACTTCCTGGAGGTGATGGGGCTTAAGTTGTGGCCTGGAGGACAGGGCAGCTAGAGAGAGTGAGGAGAAAGGTTTTGCCTGGGCCAGCCCTGCAGGACCACAGGATAGAGGGACAAGGCTGCAGAAGGAGCTCAGGCCATGGAGGAAAGGACCTTGGTTTGGTTCCCAACTCTTCTAGTTCTTTCCAAGTTTTTAAAAAGTTAGCATGCCCACCGCTTCTTATGGTGCAAGAGTATTCCATTACAACTACATACCAGTTGGGCTATTCTCCAATTGATAGGCATCCTCTCAGCTTCCAATTCTTTGCCACCACAAAGAGAGCTGCTAAAAATATTTTGGAATATAATGGGTTCTTTTCCTCTTTCCCTGATACCCTTGGGAAACAAAATCTTGCAATGACACTGCTGGGTCTAAGGTTTACACAGTTTTACAACTCTCGGGGTACAATTCCAAACTACTCACCAAAATGGTTGGATCCATTCACGGATCCACCAACACTGCATTCACGTCCCCATTTTTCCACATTCCCCCAACATGTCATTTTGCCCTTTTGTAAATTTAGTCAGTCTAATGGATGTGAGGTCATATCTCAGAACTGTTTTGGTTTGCATTTCTCTAATCAGTAGTGAATTAGAGCATTTTTTCATATACCTATATATGGCTTTGATTTCTTCATCTGAAAATTATCTCTTTGTATCTTTATCATTTGGGAGATGGCTCTTATTCTTATAAATTTGACAAAGTTCTTAATATAGGAGACCTCTATCCGAGAGGTTATCTATAAAATTTCCCCTTCAATTTTCTACTTTCCTTCTAAACTTGGCTACACTTGTCTTATCTGTACAAAACCTTTTCAATTTAGTGGCTCAAAATTATCCATTTTACATTTCACAATGTTCTCCATATGCTGCTGACTCATAAATACCTCCTCTATCCACAAATCTGATAGGTAATATGTTCCCTGTTCTTCTAATGCACTTATATCTCTTTTTATGTCTAGATCATGTATCCATTTTGATTTTAGTGAATAGGCTGTAAGATATTGGCCTATACCTGGTTTCTACCAAACTAGCTTCTAACTGTCCCAGCAATTTTTACCAAAAATGGATTTCTTATCTCCAAAACCTGAATCTATGTTTTTGTCAAATACAAGGTTGCTATAAACTTACTCCGCTGTTTGTTGTGCATTTGCTCTGTCCCACCGATCTACCTTTCTATTTCTTAGCCAGTTCCTGAAAGTTTTGATAATTACTGCTTTGTAATACAATTTAAAATCTGGTACTGCTAGACCTCCTTCCTTTATGTTTTCTAGAAATTAATTATTTTAATATTCTTGATCTTTTGTTCTTCCAAATGAATATTATTATTTCTTCTAACTCAATAAAATAATTTTTTTGTCATCTAAGTAAGATGGAATTCAATAACTAGTTTAGGTAGGATGGTCATTTTAGTTATATTGGCTCTGCCCATCCATGAACAATTACTATTTTTCCAATTATTTAGATTTGACTTTATTTGTGTAAAAAGTGTTTTATAATTATATTCCTATAGTTCGTAGGTTTGATTTGGTAGCTAAGTATTTTATTCTACCTGTGATTATTTTTAGTGAAGTATCTCTTTTTCTCTCTTCTTGAAGGACTTTGTTAGTGATGTTCAGAAATGCAGATGATTTATATGGGTTTATTTTCTATCCTGCTACTTTGCTAAAATTATTGATAGTTTCAATTAACTTTTTAGTTGAATTTCTAGGATTTTACACATGGATCATCATGCCATCTGCAAACAAGAGATAGTTTTTCATTTCCTTTTTGCCCATTTTGATTCCTTCCATTTCTTTTTCCTCTTTGACTACTGCTAGTCATTTCTAATACTATGTTAAATAATACTGGTGATAATGGGCATCATTGTTTCACTCCTGATCTTACTAGAAGGCTTCTAGCTTCTTCCCATTATAGAATATTCTAGCTAACAGTTTTAGGTAGAAGTTTCGATTCATTTTAAGAAAAACTCCATTTATCCCTATGCTTTCCAATGACTTTAATAGGAATGAGTGTTGTATTTTGTCAAAGGTTTTTTCTGCATCTATTGATATCAATGGTTTTTATTTCATTATTGATATTATAAATCATGTTGATAGTTTTCCTCATGTACATTCCTGGGATTTAGACCAGGCTCAGTTCCATCAACGGTTTCATCACAATGTATTATCTTTGTGATGCATTGTTGTAGTCTTCCAGCTAGTACTTTATTTAGGATTTTTGCATCCACATTCATTAATGAGATTGGTCTATAATTTTCTTTCTCCACTTTTTTCTCTTCTTGGTTTAGGTGTCAGTACCATATTTGTTTTATAAGAGGAATTTGGTAAAACCCCTTCTTTACCTTTTATTTCAAATAATTTATTTAATCCTAAAATGAGTTGATCTTTAAATGTTTGGCAGAATTCACTTATAAATTCATCTGACCCTGACGCTTTTTTCTTAGGAAGTTCATTTGTGGCTTGTTCAATTTCTCTTTCTAAAATGGGTTTATTTAGATGTTCTATTTCTTGCTCCAATTGTCTAGGCAGTTTATTTTTTGAGAGTGTTCTTCCATTTCTCTTCCACTGCTAAATTCGTTTTCATGTAACTGAGCAAAATAACTCCTAATAATTGCTTTAATTTCATCTTCACTGGTGGTATATTCACCCTTTTCATGTTAAGGCTAGTGATTTGGTTTTCTTTTCTCCTTTTCATCTGATTAACCAATAGCTAATCAATTTTGTTAATTTTTCATAAAATCAGCTCCTAGACATATCAATTCAATGGTTTTCTCACATCAATTTAATTGATCTCACCTTTAACTTTTAGGATTTCTAATTTGGTGTTCAGCTGGGGATTTTTAATTTGTCCTTTTTCTAGATTTTAAATTTTTTAAATTTCCACCTGTATGACTTGAGGCAATCAGCCAATTCAAGTCAATCAACTGGCAAACACTGAATGCCAGGGGCATAAAGACAAAAGCAAACAGCCTCTCCCCTCATTGGTACAGAAGGGGGCTTGATGGGCTAGCCTCTGAAGTCCCTCCAGCTCCGGGCCTCAGCTTCCTCCTCTGGAAGATAAAGGAGTTGGCTCAGATGACCTCTGAGGTCCCCTCCAGACTCTATCTCTATCTAAGACATGGGCTGGGGGGGATTCCAAGGAGGGGGAAAAGTGTTCATGGGGGGGAAGGGAGGGGCAAGGCCTGCACTTGTTCCTACTGCTGACATTCTGGAGTTCTGTGCATCTCTGAAGTGGGCTGGCCTCTGCCAGGGTCAAAGGGACACAGGACTCTGAACATCATAGAAACAGAGGGGAAGAGGGGAGACTCTCACCAGAATCCAACACAAATCGGACGCCATCGATGGTCACTGAGGTTTCTGCGATGTTGGTAGACAGGATACATTTTCGTACCCCAGGAGGAGCCACATCAAATACCTGGGAGGCGCAGAGGAGGGTGAAAACAGAATTAGTGCTCCCGGCCTTAGAGCCCAGGGTGGCCTTCACTGGGGGAAGGGAGGGATGGGAAGGAGGGGGAAGAGGCGGGCGATCTTCACAGGGCTGGTCCAAGGGGGGCTGATATCCAATACTAGGACAGTTCTAGCACTGCCACATTTGGCCCCCTGTTCAGCACTCCCCCTAACTGAAATGCAACAAAGATACAGAGATGGGAAGAGACAGACAGAGACAGAGAGAGGGAGAAGCAAAGGAATAGCGTGGGGGAAGGGAGAGAGAGGGAGACGAAGAAGTGGGGAGGATGGAGAAAAAGAGGGAGCTTATTTGACCTGGAGTCACATGTGCCCACCCTCCCCCCCAAGTCTGTCACCTTGTCCTGGTCCGTGATGGAGAGGGCACTGTGCAGGGGCAGTACCACCCAGCGTTTGGTGTGGGCAGCATATGGCTGGAAGGCCTCGAGCACTGCACTGATCTCAGCCATGCCACTGAGGAACACCAGCAGGTCACCTCGCTCCTCCGGCGGGTACTTGTGGTCAATGGCCTGCAGCACACGTAAGAATGGCCTCGGGTCCAGCTTCTCTGACTTGGACGTTGGCGCTTCCTCCTTTGGCACTGGCTGGTAGATGACCTGCAGTGAGAAACAGGCCTCGTGCGTCACATCCTCAGCAGCAGCCTCTGGGGATCAGTGAGCACAAGGGGGGCAGCAGTGCAGGGGCTCTCAGATCTGGAAACAGGCATAAGAGATCCTGGCTCACAGCTCTTCTCCTCGATGAGAGCTCTGCTGTGGCAGTGTGCTTGCTCCAAACTCCCCTGCCATGGGGACCCCTGATCCGAAGCCAGGCTCCCTACACCACGAGGCCTCTCCAATGTTTGTCACTAGTTTATCAACAGTGTTCAAGGACACTGAGGCTCCTGGCCAAATCGCAGACATGGGGCAGCTCGGAGCCTCGAGGCGAGTCCCCTGGAATTGACAGACTACCAAAGGGACGAATCCCACAGGGCCCAGCATTCCCTCAAACGCCTCACCATTTGGGTCTCTGCACTGTACACTGTGAAGAAACAGAAAGGGAAGGGGCCTTGGAAACCATTCCTCATGTTACGTACAAGGAATAGAGGGCAGAGCGTGGTGGAAGGGCCTGCCCACACCTGGTTCCCTCCTTGGGGATGGAGCCTCTAGCTTAGGGAAGGGGTCAGCTTGTCATCTTGGTCAGCTCATGTTACCCAGGAGAGAGGGCCACCCTGGGGAGGGGAGACAGGACCAGGCCCTCAGCTGGGCAGGAGCAGGGCCAGCGGCACCTGAGGGAGGCACTGACCGTGATGGGGAACAGCCTCCCGGGCACCTGCACCACCGGCGCATGGCCAAAATAGCTGGAGAAGAGGCTGATGTTGATGGTGGCCGACATGAGGATGAGCTTGAGGTCTGGGCGGGCGGGCAGCAGGCGTCGCAGGACACCCAGCAGGAAGTCGCTGTGGAGGTGGCGCTCGTGGACCTCATCCACAATGAGCACCTGATACTGGGGCAGGCCTGGCTCGCGCTGGATCTGCCGCAGCAGGAGGCCCTCTGTCAGGAACACGATCTTAGTGGCTGGAGAACGCGTGCTCTCAAAGCGGATCTGGTAGCCCACCTGGAGAAAGGCAGACGATGGAAGAAGGGACCCCAACCCGTGCCCCTGGGCCAGCCTGGCTCCACAGTGCCGTCACACAAAGAGGAAGATGCTTGTCCGGGTCCTGAGGAGTTAGCAAAGAGGGCCTGGTCTCCGAATTCCCAGGCCTTGACTGACTGCCCTTGTCCCTGACAACCAGTCTCAAGGCCTGGCAGTTCTCCCTGCCCAAAGGCCCTCGAGTGTGCCCCCTTCTCTGTCTAAGATTGTTTTCCAGTCTCTGCCCGTTGTCCCTCAGCCCAGGCCCCCGGCTCCTCTTCCAACAGCCTGGCTCAGGGACCTCCACAGTCCTCAGCATCCACACCGCCCAGCACCCAAGTCTGGCCCCATCTCCTCCAGCCAAGCTAGTTTCTTCCTTGCCATCTAGTGACCTCATTCGGACCTCCCCGCTTCACTGGACATTCTGGGCTGAAGAGCCTCAGAGCCTCCTACCCCAGCAGGAAGCCTCTGGGCCATCCCTGCCAAGTGGTGACCCAACCTCTGTGTGAGATGGAGATGCCACCGCCGGCCACCCAGCCAGGCTGACTACAAGTTCTGGCTCACCCCGTCCCCAATTAGGCTGCAGCCTGGTGCCTCTGCTCCTACCAGAGTGACCTAGTAAGAATGGCCCGGATGGTGGTCCAGGAAGGCCTGGCTTCACTAGTTACTCCTACCAGTTACAACATTTGTACTGGGCTTTGGGTTTGGTGGATCACTAGCATACAGCACCCATTCAGTCCTCACAACCATCCGGGGAGGTAACTGCTGTCATCGCCATCTTACAGATGAAAGACTGATCTCGATCAACCAATAAACATGAATTGGGCGCCCACTCTGTGCCTGGCACTGGGCTGTGTGCCAGGGATCCAAGAAAAGCAGAAATAGAGAGTCCCTGCCCTCAAGGAGCTCAGAATCTAACGGGGGAGACAACATGCAACAGATAATCAGGGCAAGCTCTCAACAGACTAAAGAGGAGATAATGACAGAGGGAAGGCTTCCTGGAAGAGAAGGGATTTTAGCTGGAATTAGAAGGTAGTCAGGGAGTCCAGAATTGGAGTGGGGGAAAGAGAGTGCTCCAGACAGGGGGAATAGCCAGCCTCAGCCCAGAGCCACAGAGCTAGGAACTAGGATTTGAATTCAGAGCTCCTGAGTGCAGGCTCCCAGCTGCCCATGTGTAGTGGGAGGATGACAAGCTGTTATCCAGGGTCAGTGACCCAACTCTGATCCCCAGTTTTCTCTCTCTGCATCAGCGCCAGCACAGAGACATGCGGCTCCCCTCACAATGGCCCTAGGGAGAGCCAGTACCTTTAACCCCACTTTACACGCGAGGAGGGAGCATGCCACCTGTCCTGACCTAGGCTCTCCAGCGGTGGCCCGTCACCCCGCCCAGCTCAGTCCAACACCCTATGCGCCAGAGGTCACCCTGGCCTGCTTACCTGGGATCCATACTGGCTGAGGCTCTCAAAGCTAACACGCTTGGCGAGAGAGATGCATGCGATTCTCCGGGGCTGGGTGCAGGCCACGTGGCTGAAGCCGGCAGCCAGCAGGTACTGGGGCACCTGTGTGGACTTGCCACAGCCCGTGTCCCCAGCCACGACCACCACCTGGTGTTCCTGGAGGGCCTGCAGCAGGTGCCGCCCATATCGGGCCATGGGCAGGGCCGCCCGCTCCCGCTGCAGCTTGGCCAGCTTCCCAAAAGCCTGCTTCTGCCCAAAGTCTAGGTAGTGCAGGACAGCCCGGCGGAATTCTGCCAGCCGGTCGTGGGGCAGCTGGCTGCGGCTCCCTCTCAGTTCACTGACTGGCTCTCCCTTGCCGCTCAGCAAGGCCAGATTGATGCGGTAGCGAGGGTCATAGGTGGCAGGGAGGTCAGCCAGGGCTGTGCCTCTGGGTCGCGGTGGGGCCTGAGCCTCGGTTGGCCTCTTGGCCTCCAGGCCTGCCTTAGATCTCTGGAAGGTCTGCAGGCGTTCGAAAAAGGCCCAGAACTTGCGGCAGTCCTCTGAACCCCGGCGGATGACATCCTGGTCCCCAAAGAAAATCTCCTCCAGTTGGCTCCGAGTCTCTGGACAGCCCCAGTCCCACTGTCTGGAGCTCTTGGGCTCCCGGTAGCCCTTGCCCTCTGTCCGTTTGGATGAGGACATGGCTCCCGTCCCATGTGCCTTGGGAGCAGGCTAGCAGCCCACTGACCTCATTCCCTCTGAGGCCCAGGCCCCCAGAGAAGGCAGGGAAGCAAGCACCAGGCTTGAGTCAGACCAACCTCCTGGCTCAGCAGAGATGAGCCGGGAGTGGTGCCTGCCTACTACTTTCCTCCGTAGGGGCAACCTGTCTCCTCTCTGCAGGACAGCAGGATGTTGGGATTTGTGTTGGGTCTCTCCTCAAGGGTGACTGATCATCAGGAATTGGCCATAGTCCAAGGCCTGCAGGGATAAAAAGTAATCTTAAAGCCAGAACACACCAGAGCTAGCAAAGACCACAGCAAGGACAATGTCTGGGAGGGACCTATAAGACAGACCGTCAGGGCTGGGAGTGTCAGAGGTCAAGGGGGCCTTGGAGTCAATCTAGTATAATACCCATAATTTACAAATAAGGAAACTGAGTCTCAGAGACAGCTTTTCCCAAAGACCACACAGCAAGGCAGGGACAAAGCTACAGCTTGAACTCAGGACTTTCCCCACCTTGACATGGTGGCTTTCTCCTTACACAGTGAGGAGATCCAATAGGTTTTCTGAATGAATATTTATTTTATCAGTTTAAGGCACAAAAGCCCCATGTCTACAATTGTCCTCCAGGGTTACTGAAAGGAAAGTGAAGTTACAAAGATGCTGAAGCTGTGAAATGGGATAAATTTACAACTTCAGTCTACAAAGGTAGCTAGTGTTGGAGGCAGACATTTGAAGTCGGGTCCCCCAACTTCAGAATCTTGAAAATCAATCATCTGAGACCTCAGTCTCTCCAGCTACAAAAGTGAAGGAACAAGTCCAGCCCTGCCTCCTTCCAAGAAGCCCGAAACAAGAGGGGAAATGCCCCCCTCCAAGGAACTCCTCACCCAAGTCTTCAGAGGAAACAAGACACATGGGACCTCAGTCAGAAGAGAAGGCCAGCTAAGTCAACTCTTGCCTTTCAAGGAATTCCCTCTACAAAATTCCTGGAAGTGATTACACAACCTTCTATGAGTCCTCCACTGAGAGAAAATGTCCTCATCATGGCAAGCATCGATAACTTGATTTCAGGCTTGCAAAGTATTTAACAGCTACGATCTCATTTAGGCCTCACAATAATACTGAGAGGCAAGGGCTATTATCATTCCCATTTTTCAGATGAGGAAACTGAGGCAGACAGCGGTAGCTTGCCTGTGGTTCTCTCACTGGCACCCCCTCTGACTGTTAACAAATCTGACATCATGCCAGGAATGAGAGGCCTCCCAATCCAAATGGCCTTATTAAGCATCTACTGGGTACAAAACAGATAGGCAGTGTGGTGGATGGACTAGAGAGCTGATTAGCCCAAAGTCTGGAAGCTCCTGGTTCAAGTCCTGCCTGGCACACTTTCCAGTGATGGAACTCTGGTCAAGCCCTAAATGGCAGAGCAAGCCTTGATTGGCATTGATAAAAGGTTAGTTTCCTCACCAGGAGTTCCCTATAGAGGCCACTAGGGGGTGCCATCTGAGTTCAAATCTGGCCTGACGATTCTTTTCTGCCTCAGTTTCCTCATCTACAAAGGAGGAAATAAACCTAATAATAGCACCTACTAAGAATGCATTTTTTACAAATATCATTGTAGCCTCATGATAACCCTGTGAGGAGGGAAAGGCTGTTATTATCAACTTTTTACAGATGCAGAAACTGAAGCAGTTAAGTGATTTACCCAGGGTCACACAGCTAGTGTCTGAGGCCCCTCCTCCTGTGCTCAGGCCCAGTGCTCTGTGCACCAGATGCCCATGAGAGGGGCTGTCATAACTCTCACCGCCCAGATTGTGGAGGGTCAAACGAAATCCTTGCCAAGCTCTTTGCAAATCTCTGAGCACTCTGTAAATGCTGGCTATTTAGCATGCTGCAGTGCTATTGATCATTAATAATAATGATTATTGATCTATTGTATATTATTTATATATTGATATTATTGCCTATATTATTGTTGTGTAATGCTGATATTATTTACATTATAATATTGAACTGTCACATTACATTATTATTGTATAATATTGATAGTGTAATTTTGGCATTATTTACATTATTCTTTAATATTGGAATCTATGTGATATGGCTATTATTTACATTATTATCACATACATTATTTTAGAATATATTATTATATTCCATATCATTTACATTGTTGTATAATATTGACATCATTATGTAATATTGATATCACTTACATTATATATTGTTTTTACTGTGTAATATCAATATTATTTACATTATTACAATATTGGAATTATATCATTTACATTATTACTAAATACTAGTATTACTGGATAATGTTAATTATATTGTTGTGTAAAGTAACATTTACATTGTAGAAGATATTATATTACTATTGTTGACATTACTGTACATTGATATTATGATACTGTTACATATGTTGACATGTGACATTGATATCACTATTTACATTATTGTATAATATTGAAGTTTTGTTGTGTAAGTCTTTGTTATTTTTTACATTAGTATGTAATATTGCAATTACGTGATATGGATATTATTCTCATTACTATATTGATCTCTATATATTTTACATTATATAACATTGACATTATTGTTGCTATTATGTAACGTCGAAATTATTTCATTATAATATTGAAATTATGTGATAGTGATACTATTATTTGTTAGTATTATATATTGATACTATTACTATGTAATAACCAATAATCATTGATTAGGCGACTGCTGTGTGTCAAGGACACAAAAAGAGACAAAAGCCGGCCGCTGCTGCCCTGGCAGGCATTAAAAACCACAGCAGACTGGGTAGTCCTTTGGAAAGGGCGCTGCCTGGGACCCGGGATGTGGGTTCCAATCCAACGCCCGGTTTTTGGGTTGCCACTCTCCCTAGTTCTGAGCCTCAGTTTCTCTTTCTAGAAAGGATTCTGGGGACCCTCTCAGCTGTGTCCTAAGTTTTCATTTCAGGATGGATGCGTCCTGGTCTGGAAAGGGAAACTGAGGTACCGAGAGAGAAGGTCCGTCCCCACCGCCCCGACCGGTTTCCCCTTCTGGAGATTGGGGTGGGAGACACACTTCAGCTCCTCCTCCCAGAGGCATCGCCCCACTCCGAATGGGTACTGGTGACCCCCGAAGAGGAGATAGGGCACTAGATGGACCTCACCGACCTCACCCACCCAACGAACCAGCTCAGGACCCCGCCAGCCCTCACCTCTCCAAGAGGCCCTCACACCCCCACTTCCGGTCCGCTCGCTGCGTGCCTCGCTGCGTCTGCGCGAGCCACCAGGCCCCGCCCCAAGCGTCAGGGAAGGCGGTGCCGCGCGTTGCGTAGAGGGCGGGGTCGGGGAGGAGCCACCGCACTCCCCTCCCCAGGAGCAGCCGGCCAGGGCGTCTGGGAATTGTAGTTCCGCCACGTCTGATTTTGTGGCCCGGAGGACCACAGCTCGCCAAACCCTCTGTTCAGACTCGTGTTCGTAGCTTCCATGGCTCTATCTACTTCCTTAGCATCACCTTCTCCTTTTGCCTTGAATCTTTTTCATCAGGAGCTTTCCCAGTCACTCCCACTTCTCATTATGTGGCCAGAGTAGTTAAGCTTCAGTTTAAAGGAAGAGTCAGTTAATTTCTTTAAATATTGACCGATTTGAGCTCCTTGACATCGGAGAGACTTTGAGAAGTCTTTCCAGCGCCACAATGAGAAAGTGTCCGTTCTACCTCGCTAGGCTCTCCCTAAAGTCCACCTCCCACAGTGGCTCCTGGAAATGTTAGCAATTTGGTCTGCAGTTCGTCTCCCTCTTTAAAGAGATGCTGAAGCCCAGCTTGAGGAATCTTAAGCACAACTTTGCCGGGGCTGAAATGAGCTCAATTGTTCAGTCATTTGAACATTCTTTGACATTGACCTTCTTTAGGATGGAACCGTCTAAGGAGCTTTTACATCCTGTGGCCACCGTTGAGTTTTCCAAATTTGCTGAAATACTAAGTGTGGCACTTTAATAGAATCATCTTTTAGGATGATTTAAGGATTTTAAATAGCTCAGCTGGAAAGCCTTCATTTGCCTTATTGTTAGCAATGCTTCCCAAGATCTACTCGCCTTCATTCTGTAAGATATCTAGTTAAGATTTAGTAACTACACAATCGTGGTTAGCAGTGAAATGTAGATCTTCCTTGTAGAGTTCTTCTGTATGTTTTTGTTACCCCCTTTTAGTCCCTTCTACTTCTGTTAAGTATCTACCATTTTTGTCTTTTATCATGCTCATTTTTGCGTGAAATGCATAGTTCTAATTTTCTTGAAGAGATTTCTTGTCTTTCCCATTCTGTTATTCTCTTCTATTTTTTGCATTGCTCATTTCAGAGAATGTTAATATGTCTCCTTGCTATTCTTTGGAATTCTTCATTCAGTTAGATATATCTTTCCCTTTCCCTTTCCCCTTCTTTCCTCAGCTACCACCATTTTGTTTTCTTGATCTTTTGTTTTGGAATATTTTTTGTTGCCACTTCTGGTACAATCTTTCTGAACCTCTGTCCATAGCTCTTCAGGCATTCTATCTACCAGATCGAATCCCTTTAATCTATTTATCTTCTCTATTTCATATTCATAAAGGAGGTTATTTAGAACATTGCTCTGAGGGCTACTTTCTTCAATTTAAGTCTGAATTTTGCAATAAGAAGTTCATGATCTGAGTCACAGTCTTCTCTGGATCTTGTTTTACTTGACTATATAGAGCAGCATTGGCAAAGTATTGGCACACCTGCCAAGCTGGCAGTGGGGGAGCTGCGTACTTTCTGTCTTCCCAGGGGACATTTTTTGCATGCCCTGACTCTCTATCCAGACACCCAAAGCCAGCACTTCCTAACCTCTGCTCTCTGGGGTAATGCAGGGGCTCACAGGCAGCCTGAAGTTTCAGTTTGGGCACCAAACTTGAAAACTTTTGCCAATGCTGATATAGAGCTTCTCTACCTGTATAATGAATCTGGTTTTGATATTGACAATCTGGTGATATCTGTGTGTAGAGTCACCTTTGGGGTTGATGGAAAAGAATGTTTACCATGACCATCGAGTTATCTTGACAAGACTCTATTAGTTTTTGCCCTGCTTCATTTTTTTATTCTAAGACCACACTTGCCTGTTATTCTAATTATCTTTTGATTTCCTACTTTAGCACTGTAATCCCATATAATAACTGTGATGGCTTTTTTAATGACTCTGGCTTCTTCAGTATCAGTGATGCTGATCTTTTTTTTCTGACTTCAGTTTCCTTTTTTAAGAAATATAAGGAGATTTACATCTGAGTTCGGGGTTCTAAGAATATTTAGCAATCACCATGTCCATGCTATTTCTGTGAAAGTAAATGACGTATAAGCCACATTTCCAAGAAAGTTTAAACTATAATTTAAATGATCTGACTCAGAATGTCATTTTGAAGTATACTCATTGTATATTGTGATTTTTCTCTGCTCAGCAAAATCAGCAGTAGTTAGAGGTAAATGACTATTATCATTGTTTATTATTACTTAGGGCATGTAACATAGCTTAATTTGATCAACATGTGACTTTCAGAACATTGACAACTTTGGGGAAAGAGAACTTGCCTTGGATGCAAACAGATATAATTCTGTCATTTTGGAGAGTATACGCCAGAACTGCTTTTCTCAGTTTTTTTGTTGACTGTGAGGGCATCTTCATTTCTTCTGAAAGATTCCTGTTCACATAATGATCACCTCAATTAAATTCACTCCTTCCCATCCGTTTAAATTCATCCACTGAAAAGATTTTAATGTTTAACCTTTTCCTCTCCTGTTTGACCACATTCAGCTTACCTTGGTTCATAGGACTTATATTCCAGGTTCCTGTGCAGTATCGAATCCTCAAGACCCAAGTTCAAGTGGAGTCTGTGACCCTGAGCAAGTCATTGAATACTCTCATCCTCAGTTTCCTTATTTGTAAAATGGAGATAATCATTGCCTCTACCTCCCTGGGTTTTCTTGAGGATCAAATAAGATCATATTCATAGCATTTTGCAAACTTTAGAGCAGTCTATAAATACTGGATAGCTATAATTGACTATAAGCTTCTGAAAAGGGGAATTTTTGTTCAATCCATCAACATTTATCAGGCACCTACTATGTGTCAGCCACCGTGCTTACTTTCTTTTCTTTCTTTCTTTCTTTCTTTAAAACCCTTACCTTCCATCTTGGAGTCAATACTGTGTATTGGTTCCAAGGCAGAAGAGTGGTAAGGGCTAGGCAATGGAGGTCAAGTGACTTGTCCAGGGTCACACAGCTGGGAAGTGTCTGAGGTCAGATTGGAACCTAGGACTTCCCATCTCTAGGCCTGGCTCTCAATCCACTGAGCTACCCAGTTGCCCCCCCCCCAGCCCATTTTTGCCAATTCACCCTCACATTCTGTCCTTCCCTTATGTATGTTTATGGTTCTTGAGAGCCAAAAACATTTTCTTCTTGATCTCGGATCATTTTAACATCATAGAATCAATCAACTAGTATTTATTAAGCATTTTCTATGTATCAGTCACTGAGCCAAGTGCTGGGAATTCAATGAAAGGCAAAGACAGGGTCTTGGTCTTCACATCTATCTGGGGGAGACAACATGGAAAGAATTTGGAACATCCACATTTTCAAGGGAGCAGGTAGAAGGAAATCTGAGAGGGGAAGGACTCCTGCAGAAAGGGGGAATCTGAGCTGAGCCTCGAAGGAAGCCAGGGACTAAGCCTTCCAGGCACAGAGACATGATATGGGTTGTTGTATTTTAGGAACTGCAAGAGGACCAGTGTAGACAGACTACAAAGGAGGAGAGAGGAATAGTAGAGAGGGGCCAGGATGAGGCAGGCTTTAAATGCCAGAGAATTCTGTGCTTAATTCTAGAAGTAATAGGGAGCCACTGAAACTTGGGAAGATGGCTAGTCAGAGCTGTCCTTTAGAAAAATCTCCTTGGCAGCTGAGTGGGGGACAGATTGATGGCAGGAAAGTGCCTAACTAGGAGGCTATAGCAATAAGCCAGGGGAGAGTTAGCTGCATCATACTCCTGGTAGCCAGTCTAGCATATTGACCTTTTGGGGGGTCCAAATCTCTGGTTTTAGGGGGTATGGAGAACTCCCCCTGAACTTATGGTCTTAGTTCTCAGCTTAAGAACTCTCTCTTCAGAAACACAGAAGAAAAACAACTGCTTGATCACATGGGTCAATGGGGATATGATTGGGGATGGAGACTCTAAACAATCACCCTCTTGCAAATATCAATAATATGGAAATAGGTGGGGATCAAGGACCCATGTAAAACCCAGTGGAATAGCTCGTTGGCTACGGGAGGGGATGGAGGAAGGGAGGGAAAGAACATGAATCACGGAACCATGGAAACATCTTCTAAATCAACTAAATAAAAAAAAAAAAGAACTCTCTCTTAACCTATGGTCTCTCTGTGCTGGGGACAGAGAAATAAGTGCCTTGATTGGGCTCACACAACCAAGATGTATCAGAGGCTGCCTGACTTAGAGAGCACCTTTCTTTCGTCACAGTATGCCGCCTCCTATCTTGGGCATGATGGCAGTGTCAACCCTATCCCAAAGCCGATTGGCATGGAGCTCTCTTTCAGGTCAATGCCCCATACTTGCAGGAGGGAAGGCGAAGAGGGGATTTGGCCAATAAGAGAGGGAGAGAGGGAAGGTGCTGTCATTTTCAGGAGCTCCTGGCTTCTAGAGAAAAGAGAGAAGAGGCCAACCCCACTTCTGGATGCTGGACGAAAAGACTTGGAGAAGAAGTCGACATGAAAGGAACCGACGATGCTTCTTCTGTCTTCATCCCCGGCTTGGCACAGTAGAGGCTTTGAGGACCTTTTCCTAGGGGGAGATCCAGCAGCCTTTCTCTAACTGAGTTACCTCGTTCCCAATGGGAGAACTCCCTCCCCTGCATGGTCTGGTATGTATTCTCCTACGTAGACGTCTGAATAGGCTTCGTTGTTATTCCTTATGTGTGTTTGTTATGGAACTAGTATTTGGCGGGAAAGAGTCAAGCCTTGGGTTGAGAGCTTGGGGTCCTCTTTCACCCCTTCCAATCAATGAACAGCCATCAGCAGGTTATCTTGAACCTGCAAACCATGTCCCGATGAGCCATCATGTTTAAGGGAGCAGACAGGTAAAACAATTCAAGCCTGGTCCTTCCTTCTCTCTGAGGAATGGCCAAGTCTCTGGCCCCAACCTCCGGCTTTGCGTCCTGGCAAGAATAAAATCTCCCTTGGAGAAGGGTGAGGGGACAAAAGACTAGAGATGTCTATTCTGCCTTCCTTCCAGCCCCACAATGACACCCCCATGCTCTATAGGGGAGCCTGGGGCACAGGAAGTTCTGGAGTCCTCAGGAACCGGAGAGACAGAAGACAGTTTTTGCCTCCAGGGAAGTTCCAGGCTTTAGGAAAATGAGAGCATTGGATAGGAAAATTATCTCATTGAGGGAACAGTTATTCGCATTTCCTGGGCCCTGGGAAGGGAGGCAGAGAAGACTAGCATCTAGTTCCTACTCTTTCCTTGGATAATTATTTGACTTAATAAATGAATGAAAGAAAAAAACATTAAGCACTTATTACTAGTCAAGGACATTACTAAACATTTGGGATACTAATACTTGTACGTATTTGTTCTTGCCCTCAAAGGACTTACCTACTAAGCTATAAGGAAAGATTCCGGTAAAGATGACATAGGGTCAGGTAGGTGGCTAAGTGGATGGAAAGTCAGAGGTCCTGGGTTCAAATCTGACCTCAAGAATTTCTTAGCTGTATGACTCTGGGCAAGTGCCTAGGCTTTACTGGTGACATAGATGTGGCGGGAGATCTGTGAATAGCCCCATGGTTTGTGAATGACTAGGAGGTGGCAGCAAGATATGATGAAAACTCACCTCTCGGAGGCCATAGTCCCAGCCTGAGTCCAGTCTGAGTCCAATGGGAGGCAGAGGTTTGGAAGGGCCATGATGGCCTGATTCCACACAAGATTTGGCCCAAACTCACTATTGATTAGGCACATCCCTGACCTAAGGAAGCTCACAATCTGGTAGAGGTGATTAGAAATCTCTCATTCATTGGGAATTGATTCACAAGCATTTATCAAGCACCTACTATGTGTTAGGTCACCGGGGTGGTGCCATAGTGCAGAGAGCACTGGCTTTGGAATCAGGAAGACTCATCCTCATGAGTTCAAATCAGCCTCAGACACTTGCTAGTGGTATATCCCTGGGCAAGTCACTTCACCTTGGTTGCCTCAGTTTTTTCATCTGTAGAATGGACTGGGGAAGGAAATGGAAAACCACTCTAGGATCTGTGCCAAGAAAGTCCCAAATGGCGTCGCGAAGAGTTGGATGTGTCTGAAATTAATGAACAACAATTTAGTCCTCACACACAGATACTTCCTCACTGAGTGACCCTAAACAAGTTACTTAACCCTGTTTGCCTCAGTTTCCTTATCTGTAAAATGAGCTGGAGAAAGAAATGGCCAACTCCTCCAGTATCTTTGCCAAGAAAAACCCAAATGGGGTCATAAAAAATTGAACACAATTGAAAAACAACTCATGTGCTAGGCACTAGAGGTGCAAAGATTTTTTTTTAATGGTCTTTGGTCTGAAGAAACATAGATTCTACTTTTGAAACAACTCATAAAGGTGGTACACTGGGCCTGGGGTCAGGGAGACCTAGGTTCAAATCCAGCCTTAGACAATTTTCTAACTATGCAACCCTGGGCAAATCACTTCTGCCTCTGTATGCCTCAGTTTCCCCAACTATATAATGGGGATGATAATAACTGCTATCTCCCAGGAGTATTGTAAGGACCAACCAAATGAGATAATATTTGTAAAGTTCTTAGCATATTCCCATTCCCTGCTTCCCTAGGAACAGGGACTGGACCTGCAATTTCATGGATAAATGGTCCTCCAATGAGAAAACTCCTCCCAATGCAAATCAGCACCCTCTAGAATTTAGATGAAATAGAGAGTATTTATCTAAAGACATTTTTTGTCAGGCACAGTCAGGGTGTGGGTGCTGAAGCTGGGCTTTCAATTCAGTGAAAAATTCCAAGAATCAGAGGTAAAGAGGGAGAGCATTCCAGGTATGTGAAGTATTCCATGCCGGGGCAAAGATGTGGAGATGGGGGATGATGGCACGTGGTCCAAAGCAAGTCAGCCAGTTCGCCTGGGGAAAAGAGTTGTGGAGAAGAGAGAAATTATAAGACAAGAAGCAAGACAAGAAGCTGGAGATTGATCAGCTGTCAGTTAAAGGAAGATTTCATTTGGCATGTGACCAGGAAACAGTTGAAGGCAAGAGCCAACTGCTGACTGTTTTTCTGGGCTTTTGGCTGATGGTGATGACTTTGAAGGAAGAAGCTGGGTTAATCTCTGGGACTTGGGATAATCAAGTTGGAGGTGGCCTGGCTAAATTGAAGGCAGAAGAAGAAGGACAATAGTCCATATATCTCTCTCTGACTTGCTCTGTTACATGGTAGTGACTGAATTGCCATTTCTCTCAATATCCTCCAACCTAAGACTCACTATAGATAATAGGGAAAAACCCAACCTTCTTACCTTTATCCTCCATCTTTCCTGTCTACTCCAATAAACCCCTTACTTGAGATAAGAAGATAAAGAGGGGACTTCCAGGTAAACATGGCTGCAATCTAGACGCGAATCACTTCCTCTCCCCAGCACCGATTGAAATAGACTACCTCAAAAGAGCATAAAAATCACCTTTGGAAGAACGGAGGGACTCTCCAGTACCCCACAGAAACAAAGGTACTTGGGGTTTGAACATTTCCACACTATAAGAAGGAGGAAAAGCTTGCACAAAAACGTGAATTGAGCCGCAATTTCCCCCCCCCACTTCCCCCACCAAACCAGAATAGGGTATCAGAGCGTTCCCTGGGACAGCAAGTTGAGTGAGGAACTTCTCTGTCTGGGGGGGCACACCAGGGTCCTTGGGATCTAAAGACTGCTAGGAAACGACCTCTCAGGGCGGTTTCATGGGAGAACCCTGCTCACTGAAGAGCGCACAGATGGCGGGTCCCCTGCAAACTGGGAACAGTGAGGAGTCTCGAGAGTCTGTAAAAACTGCCTAAGGCCAAAGCATTGCCCCTCGCTGTAGTGGGGGGGGGGAGGCAAGCCAGGCTTCCTGGAAACTGACAGGGAATACCAGAGTTCCACCCCTCAGAGCAGTTTTACAGGAGATTCCTGCGCACGGGTGAGAAGAGATCACAGAGCATGGGGGCGGGCGCACTGAACACAGGGGCGGGTGCACTGAGCACATGGATGGGTGTGCTAAGAAACCTCAGAGGCTGGGAAGAACTAGTCTGAGGCAACCTAAATTCACAGAAAACTGGCCCATATCACCCAGACCTCGGACCAAAGAGGAAAGGGGAATAAAACCACCAAAGGAATGGCTCACATGGCCCAAAATCAAGCCTCCAAGAAGAAAGGGAAAAAAGTGAATATTGAAAACTTTTATGGCGGGAGTACCCAAGGAAAAGAAGAGAAAGAGGATGAAATCCAAACAAAATCAAAACATGCCTCCCAAAATGGAAATTATCCACAAGCTCTGGAAGAACTCAAATTGGAGCTTATCCAAAAGATGGAAACCTTCTGGAAAGAAAAATGGGAGAAAGAGATCAGCAGTCTGATAGACAAGACTTCACAATTGGAGAAAGAGCTGGAAGTCTCTAACAAAAGGGTAGAACAAGCTAAAAAACAAATCCAGTCCCTAAAGACCAGAAATAAGCAACTGGAAGACAGTGAGCTTGCAAAACAGCAAGAATTAATAAAACAAAGCCAAAAAAAATTAATAAATTAGAAGAAAACATAAAATATCTCACTGAAAAGGTCACAGACCAGGAAAACAGAGGAAGAAGAGACGTGAGAATTATTGGTTTGCCCGAAAAACCAGAGATAAACAAAAACCTTGATGCTATACTACAGGAGATTATAGAAGAAAATTGCCCACATGTTCTGGAGCAAGGGGGCAAAATAGAAATAGAAAGGGTTCATAGAACACCCTCTATACTAAATCCCCAAAAGACAACTCCCAGGAATGTAATCGCCAAATTCAAGAGCTTCCAAGCAAAGGAGAAAATCCTACAAGAAGCCAAGAAGAGGAGTTTCAGATATAGGGGGGCCCCCATAAGGATCACACATGACTTAGCAGCTAACATGCTAAGAGACCGCAAATCATGGAACACAATATTTAGAAAGACAAGAGAGCTGGGTCTCCAACCAAGAATCAACTATCCATCAAAACTGACTATATACTTCCAGGGGAAAGTATGGGTATTCAACAAAATAGAAGATTTCCAAGTATTTGCTAAGAAAAGACCAGAACTTAGTGGAAAATTTGATATCCAATCACAGAAAGCAAGAGAAACATGAAAAGATAAATATGAAAGAAAGGGAAAAGGAGAAAAATTGTATCTTTTTCTTTAAGTCAAACTCGCTTCTATAAGGACTACATTTACATCAAATTATATATATTAATATGTGGGGAAAATGTATTGTGTAACTCTCAAAAATTGTATGCATCATAAGAGTAGTTAGAAGAATCATGCATAGGGAAAGATTGGGGCATCAAGAAGATTTGGTGAAAGGGGGGCAAAGAAAGAAAAAGGGAGGGGGGAATCATCGATGATGCTAAGATTTACTTCAAGAAATAGGGGGGAACTAAATAGAATAATCTTTCCCATACAAAGATACACATAGGAAGGGGAGGGGAAGAACTCTCATATGAGAAGGAGAGGAAGAGAGAGCGAAGTGGTATTATTTAAACCTTACTCTCAGTGAAATTAACTTTGAGAGGGAAGAATATCTAGATCTAGTGGGATCCTGAATTCTATCTTATCCAACAGGGTAAGAGAGAAGGGAAAATTAAGGAGGGGGAGGAGGGAGGGAGTATAAAAAGGGAGGGAAGGAGAGGGGGGAGGGGAAGGGAGCATAAAAATGGAGGGGCTAGAAAGGGAAGCATATCAAAGGAGGGGACTAGGGGGACTGACCTAAAGTAAATCACTGGTTCAAAAGGTTATAGCTAAAGAAGAAAGGTCAGAACTAGAGGAAGATATCAAAATGCCAGGGAATCCACAAGTAACAATCATAACTTTGAATGTGAATGGGATGAACTCACCCATAAAACGTAGACAAATAGTAGATTGGATTAGAACACAAAACCCTACCATTTGTTGTCTTCAAGAAACACATATGAGGTGGGTTGATACTCACAAGGTTAGAATTAAAGGTTGGAGTAAGACCTTTTGGGCCTCAACCGATAGAAAGAAGGCAGGAGTTGCAATCATGATATCTGACAAAGCCAAAGCAAAAACAGACCTGATCAAAAGGGATAGGGAAGGTAAATATATTCTGTTAAAAGGGAGTATAGACAATGAGGAAATCTCACTAATCAACATGTATGCACCAAATGGTATAGCATCCAAATTTCTAATGGAGAAACTAGGAGAATTGAAGGAAGAAATAGACAGTAAAACCATATTAGTGGGAGCCTTGAACCAACCACTATCAAATTTAGATAAATCAAACCAAAAAATAAATAAGAAAGAGGTAAAAGAGGTGAATGAAATCTTAGAAAAATTAGAGTTAATAGACATATGTAGAAAAATAAATAGGGACAAAAAGGAATATACCTTCTTTTCAGCACCACATGGCACATTCACAAAAATAGATCATACATTAGGTCACAGAAACATGGCATTCAAATGCAGAAAAGCAGAAATAATAAATGCAACCTTCTCAGATCATAAGGCAATAAAAATATTGATCAGTAAGGGTACATGGAGAGCCAAATCAAAAATTAATTGGAAATTAAATAATATGATACTTCAAAATCGGTTAGTTAGAGAAGAAATCATAGAAACAATTAATAATTTCATTGAGGAAAATGACAATGGTGAGACATCCTTTCAAATCTTATGGGATGCAGCCAAAGCAGTACTTAGAGGAAAATTCATATCCTTGAGTGCATATATTAACAAATTAGGAGGACAGAGATCAATGAATTGGAAATGCAAATCAAAAAACTTGAGAGCAAACAAATTAAAACCCTCCAGAAGAAAATCAAACTAGAGATCCTAAAAATTAAGGGAGAAATTAATAAAATCGAAAGTGATCAAACTATTAAACTAATAAACAAGACTAGAAGCTGGTACTTTGAAAAAACAGACAAAATAGACAAAGTACTGGTCAATCTAATTTTAAAAAGGAAAGAAGAAAGGCAAATTAACAGCATCAAGGATGAAAAGGGGGACCTCACCTCCAATGAAGAGGAAATTAAGGCAATCATTAAAAACTACTTTGCCCAACTATATGGCAATAAATATACCAACCTAGGTGATATGGATGAATATTCACAAAAATATAAATTGCTTAGACTAACAGTAGAAGAAATAGATTTCTTAAATAATCCCATATCAGAAAAAAAAATCCAACAGGCCATCAAAGAACTTCCTAAGAAAAAATCCCCAGGACCTGATGGATTCACAAGTGAATTCTATCAAACATTCAAAGAACAGCTAATTCCAATACTATACAAACTATTTGACATAATAAGCAAAGAGGGAGTTCTACCAAATTCCTTTTATGACATAAACATGGTACTGATTCCAAAGCCAGGCAGGCCAAAAACAGAAAAAGAAAATTATAGACCAATCTCCCTAATGAATATAGATGCAAAAACCTTAAATAGGATACTAGCAAAAAGACTCCAGCAAGTGATCAGAAGAGTCATTCACCATGATCAAGTAGGATTTATACCAGGGATTGTGAGATTTAAAATGGTTGAGGTCTTAAACTGTAGTGAGTTAAAATGGTGGAAGATATAAATTGTGATAGATATAAGAGAGGGTGAGTAAATTTGACCGCAGAAATATGTTTCACTACAGTGTCTTGGTTTTTAAATCAAATATAAGGTGGTCGCCAGGGAAATATTCCCAATTATTCAAATACCCAAGTCAATTGGGTTTTATAGAGATTTTAATTAACAATACAATGAGTAATCAAAGAAAGAGAGAGAGAGTAAGAAAGGAATAAGTATGAAGGGTCTCAAAGCCAATATGGCCTAGACCTGAGTCTAGAGAAATCAGTCAGTTTTTTAACACTCACCACAAGGTCTGACTAAACAAGGATTCTAGTGACATCAGGCCAGCTCCATCTCAGCTGACTTCACCAGAGAGCCTTCCAGCCAGAGACTGTTCCAAAAGGCCTCTCTCAAGAGATTCTTCCCAAGTGGTCCTCATCAGAGATCCTCCAAAAGGCTTTCTTCAAAAGGATTTCCTCAAGAGATTCTGCTTTTTCTTATATAGGGGTTTTCCTCCCATGTCACCTCCCCTAAGTCCTTACATCTACCAATCACTGTAGACGCTTTCCAAAAGACTGCCCATCTAAATTCCTGCTAAGTCGACCAATCTCCTCAGTAAGTCTGAACGAGAGAAAACACAGCTGAGTCAACTAATCTCATCAAGAGAAAACTTGCCCGACCCTTTTGGGTACCTAGCATCTCATTGTATCAATTCTAAAAAGCAGGCCTGGCTCAAAGAACTCCTTGCCTTATTATAAGCATGGGTCCAAGTACTTTCATTGTTTAGCAAGGAGTTTTTTTTCCCCTAAAGCAATCTTAAGTACGGTTGGAGTAGAGGTCCTCCCATTTCTGATCCTGGCGAGTTCTCATATCAAAATGGGGAATGTTTCTCAGTAGGGAATTTGTTCCAATTAAGAATTCCCCGGTGGGGAAATTTTTAACATTCACAAGTCTGAGAGATTTCAAGATTTACAGGATGCAGGGCTGGTTCAATATTAGGAAAACCACCCACATAATTGACCACATCAACAAGCAAACCAACAAGAACCACATGATTATTTCAATAGACGCAGAAAAAGCCTTTGATAAAATACAACACCCATTCCTATTAAAAACACTAGAAAGCATAGGAATAGAAGGGTCATTCCTAAAAATAATAAACAGTATCTATCTAAAACCATCAGCTAATATCATCTGCAATGGGGATAAACTAGATGCATTCCCAATAAGATCAGGAGTGAAACAAGGATGCCCATTATCACCTCTATTATTTGACATTGTACTAGAAACACTAGCAGTAGCAATTAGAGAAGAAAAAGAAATTGAAGGCATTAAAATAGGCAAGGAGGAGACCAAGTTATCATTCTTTGCAGATGACATGATGGTCTACTTAAAGAATCCTAGAGATTCAACCAAAAAGCTAATCGAAATAATCAACAACTTTAGCAAAGTTGCAGGATACAAAATAAACCCACATAAGTCATCAGCATTTCTATATATCTCCAACACAGCTCAGCAGCAAGAACTAGAAAGAGAAATCCCATTCAAAATCACCTTAGACAAAATAAAATACTTAGGAATCTATCTCCTGAGACAAACACAGGAACTATATGAACACAACTACAAAATACTCTCCACACAACTAAAACTAGACTTGAACAATTGGAAGAACATTAACTGCTCATGGGTAGGACGAGCCAATATAATAAAAATGACCATCCTACCCAAACTTATTTATCTATTTAGTGCCATACCCATTGAATTCCCAAATTTTTTTTTTACTGATTTAGAAAAAACCATAACAAAGTTCATTTGGAAGAACAAAGGATCAAGGATATCCAAGGAAATAATGAAAAAAAAATACAAAGGAAGGGGGTCTTGCAGTCCCAGATCTCAGACTATATTACAAAGCAGCAGTCATCAAAACAATTTGGTACTGGCTAAGAGACAGAAAGGAGGATCAGTGGAATAGACTGGGGGCAAGCAACCTCAGCAAGACAGTATATGACAAACCCAAAGATCCCAGCTTTTGGGACAAAAATCCACTATTTCATAAAAACTGCTGGGAAAATTGGAGGACAGTGTGGGAAAGATTAGGCTTAGATCAACACCTCACACCCTTCACCAAGATAAATTCAAAATGGGTGAATGACTTGAACATAAAGAGGGAAACTATAAGAAAATTAGGCGAACACAGAATAGTATACATGTCAGACCTTTGGGAAGGGAAAGACTTCAAAACCAAGCAAGATTTAGAAAGAGTTACAAAATGCAAAATAAATAATCTGGATTACATCAAATTAAAAAGTTTTTGTACAAACAAAACCAATATAACCAAAATCAGAAGGAAAGCAACAAATTGGGAAATAATCTTCATAAAAGCCTCTGACAAAGGTTTAATTACTCAAATTTATAAAGAACTAAATCAATTGTACAATAAATCAAGCCATTCTCCAATTGATAAATGGGCAAGGGACATGAACAGGCAGTTCACAGCCAAAGAAATCAAAACTATTAATAAGCACATGAAAAAGTGTTCTAAATCTCTTATAATCAGAGAGATGCGAATCAAAACAACTCTGAGGTATCACCTCACACCTAGCAGATTGGCCAACATGACAGCAAAGGAAAGTAATGAAAGCTGGAGGGGATGTGGCAAAGTAGGGACATTAATTCATTACTGGTGGAGTTGTGAATTGATCCAACCATTCTGGAGGGCAATCTGGAACTATGCCCAAAGGGCACTAAAAGACTGTCTGGGGGGCAGCTGGGTAGCTCAGTGGATTGAGAACCAGGCCTAGAGACGGGAGGTCCTAGGTTCAAATCCGGCCTTAGCCACTTCCCAGCTGTGTGACCCTGGGCAAGTCACTTGACCCCCATTGCCTAGCCCTTACCACTCTTCTGCCTTGGAGCCAATACACAGTATTGACTCCAAGACAGAAGGTAAGGGTTTTTAAATTAAAAAAAAAAAGACTGTCTGCCCTTTGATCCAGGCATAGCACTGCTGGGTTTGTACCCCAAAAAGATAATAAGGAAAAAGACTTGTACAAGAATATTCATAGCTGCGCTCTTTGTGGTGGCCAAAAATTGGAAAACGAGGGGATGCCCATCAATTGGGGAATGGCTGAGCAAATTGCGGTATATGTTGGTGATGGAGTACTATTGTGTAAAAAGGAATAATAAAGTGGAGGAATTCCATGGAGACTGGAACGACCTCCAGGAAGTGATGCAGAGCGAAAGGAGCAGAACCAGGAGAACATTGTACACAGAGACTGACACACTGTGGTACAACTGAACGTAATGGACTTCTCCATTAGGGTCAATGCAAAGTTCCTGAACAATCTGCAGGGATCTAGGAGAAAAAACACTATTCATAAGCAGAGGACAAACAGTGGGAGTAAAAACACTGAGGAAAAGCAACTTCCTGACTACAGCGGTTGAGGGGATATGACTGAGGAGACACTCTAAAAGAACACTCTGGTGCAAATACCAATATGGAAATGGGTTCGAATCAAGAACACTTGTGATACCCAGTGGAATAGAGCATCGGTTATGGGATGGTGGGGGATTTGGGGGGGAGAAAATGATCTTTGTCTCCAATGAATAATGCTCAGAAATGACCAAATAAAATAATGTTTAAAAAAAAGAAGAAGATAAAGACTGTGTCATTTGAAACATCATAGCTCATCCTGTGTGACTTAGAAGGAGGTTGGAAGAGAAAATGGGAAGGGGAAGCTAAAGGGAAGCAGAGGGAAGAAGAGGCTGGAAGAGGAAGTAAGGGAGATACAGAGGGAGGAGGGTAGGCAAAAGAAGATAACTATCTATTAGTTATTTTTGTATCCATCAAATATACCCCCTCCAATATTATCTATTACAGAGACTCATGTGTTTTTAGTGTGGGGGGTGGGAGTAGCCTTGAAAGAGAGATAAAGGTGACAGAAAATGAAGTCTCTGTCCCCAAAGAGTGACAGTCTTCTAGGAGAGAGAAGACATGTTCATTATATATATTTTTAATCCTTACCTTTCCTCTTAGTATCAATTCTAAGACAGAAAAACATCAAGGGCTAGGCAACTGGGGTTAAGTCACTTGCCCAGGGTCATACAGCTAGAAAGTGTCTGAGATCAGATTTGAACCCAGGTCCTCCTTGTCTGCAGGCCTGGAGTTCTATCTGCTGTACTACCTAGTGGCCCCTACTAATGTTTGTTTGTTTTTAACACCTACTCTGCAAAACACATTGGGCTTTCCCTAAAGGGGAGAATAGAATTCAGGCCTGGCTCTATCTCATAGGGGCCAGGAGACATTCTGGGTGAATGCCATTTGTAGGTTAGACAAATATCTGAATGTCAATTTGTCAATCAATGAACTTTTGTTAGCAGCAATTTTTGGAAGATCAAGAGCTCTCCACTGAGGGGTGAAGGATATTAACTGAGAAGTGAGCTCTTTGGGGAAAGGAACTGAAATTTGGTTTGTTTTCATATCAACAGTGATTACTTATCGAGTATTCAGTTGGTGCTTCATAAGTGCCCAATGGCTGAATCCTGTCACTGGAGCTTAGGCAGTTCTCTGAGGCTCTACTGGGCCCAGAAGGTACCATCCTGGCCTCCTGGCTTCCTAGGGATAAGACACAGAGTCAAGGGCCTCGTAAGCATCCAAGGATTTTAGGATCGGGTTCTAGAAGGGATCAGAGAGGCCAAGACCCTTGATTTAATGCTCTAAAATGAGATGTTTTATTGAAAAGTTAATATCGAATATCAGGACAATCACACAAACTGTCTTTATAACCATTTGTAGGGAACTTCTACTCAAGGAACAAAATATTACATGAGAGGTGAAAAGGGTGAAAGGGGTCCCGGTCATTAGAGCAGGGGCAATATTCCCTGCCTGATGCCAACTCACATGGAAGCTCAGTGAGATTCATTTCATTATCAGTCTCTTGAAGCCGCCATTGGTCCCCGCTTTGGTCAGAGTTCTGCCATCTTTCAGAGCCATCTCCTCTCCCACTGCTGTTGTGAGCATTGTTCTTCTGACTCCCTATCAGTTCATAAAAGACTCTCCGCATTTCTCCGAACCTGCCATGTTCCTCCCTTTCTTATATGTAATAAATTCCCCAAACTTCATTCCTCCGACACAACTGGTTCGGCCATCCCATTCCGCCATTGGCACGGTTGGTTGTTGTCCATTGTACTCATCGATGAGAACCAGAATGGATAAAGGCCAGTTTCGCTACTAGTTCTTTGCTACAACAAGACGTACTAACATGTAAGAATATTTGTATTTTTGTGCGCTTGGGCCCTTCCTCGCTGTCCTTGGCCAAGCGTTGGGTGGACGATGGCACCCTGAATCAAAAGGGCGGCTGCCGCTTGGTGACCTTCATTTTATAGATGGCAAAAGGGAGAGGCGCCGGAACGGCCACGGTCAGTCTCAGCAGAGCCGAGCTTTGATCCCTGCCCCTCCTTAATCTAGACCGTCTCTGAGGCCAGTTCTTCACTAGTAGACTTTTTACTGCTGGGCACATCAGCTTCCTCCTCTTCGACATCCTCATCCAGAGCCAGGCGGCAGGCGGCCCAAAGGGACCTCCTGAGCCGAGTCCGGCCCAAGACCAGGAACAGTGCGGGGTTGAGACAGCTGTTGGCCAAGGCCAAGCCTATCACCAGAGCCTCCGCCTGGAGGGCGTTGGCCAGGAGCACGGAATGGGGGGCCGAGGCGGCTATCATTAGCCCCACCACATGGTAGGGTCCCCAACAAAGGAAGAAGCCAACCACGGCCAAGGTCAGCAGGCGCAGGATCTGGGGCTTCGGCTGCCCCCTCAGGTGAACCAGCAGGACTCCATGGCAGCTGGCCACAATCCCGAGCGGTCCGAGAAAGCCACCCACAAAACGGATGCCAGCCACAGCCCACTCAACCTCGTGGGACCCGCCATAGTCCACGACACACTCATATTGCTCCGGGAAGTATTCCTGGTGAAGCCGTCGGGTCAGCACGGAGGGGACCGTAAACAGGAGCGCCAGTGCCCAGGCGACTCCGCAGCCTGCCCACACCGGCCACAGACGGTCCTGGGCCCTCCTTGGCCGAAGCACAGCCAGGCATCGGCCGATGCTGGCACCAGCCAAGAGCAAGACGCTGGCATACATGTTGAGCAGGATGGCCGCGGGCAGGAGGCGGCAGGCGGCCAAGCCAAAGGGCCAGGCACCTCGAAGGATGACTGGCACGGCCATCAGGGGCAGGGACAGGCAGCAGAGCAGGTCAGCTATGGCCAGGTTCAAGAACCAGATGGACGGAGCCGATCGATGTGCTATTGTCCCGGTCACCCAGGCCACAATCGAATTTCCTGGCACTCCCACAAGGAAAATGACCGCATAAAGCAACAGAGGAGATACCTGGAGAGGGTCCACAGAGACACAGGAGCCACCCGGCCCACAGTCTACAGGCAGGCCAGGACCCGGGCTATAGTCCTCATACTCATAGTTTATCGAGGCGTTCTCCACTTTGGTCCCGTACACAGCACCCAGGGGGCCCTGAGGAGGGAGAGGAAGACCACCACGGGGCTGCTTTAGAGTCTGGAAAAGAGGCTACTTTGGGAATTTATTAGAATCATAGAATCCCAGATTTAGAGGCGCTTCAGGGGTCTGCTAATCTAATTACCCCGTGATCCACGAATTCCCTCTGGCCTTCTCTACTGAGGACCATCTGCCCTGGGTGAAGATGTGATGCTGGGAGGAAGAGTGTGTAGATGGAGGGAAAGAAATGAGAGCCATAGACTGGTGTGGCTCTCTCAGACACTGTCAAGGGTAAGGCCTTCGTTTGATGGAGGGAAAAAAAAAACCTAGAGTCTAGTGAAGAGAAAGGGGACCACCCCAAGGTCATTCAGGCCCAGAACCAGAATCCCAAAAGATCTTATTGAGCCAAAGAGACAAAATGAAACCAAGGAAGTAACAGCTAAGGAACAAAAAGGTTTGGAGACAGAACACTGGGGTCCCAATTCTATCCCTGAATAGAAAAGCCTGCTTTGGGGTTCCCAAGGTGGATAGTGGTGATGTATCTGGACAGTGACTATATGAAAAAAAAAAAGATCTGGGAGTCTTAGTGGAACCATAACCCTGACAGAAACAAGCAATGTAGTCTCATGGGCAAAAAAGCTGACATAATCTTGAGTTGCCTTAATTGAGATAGAGTGTCAATTGGAGAGGACTCCTGATGGAGAGGTGATAGGCTCAAGGTAAGCTAGCTAGCAAGAGATAAATAGACAGACAGACAGATGGATGGATGGACGGACGGACA
The DNA here is from genome assembly GCF_027887165.1 of Monodelphis domestica. NCBI lineage: Eukaryota > Metazoa > Chordata > Mammalia > Didelphimorphia > Didelphidae > Monodelphis > Monodelphis domestica. Next base: position 420,118,613 of record NC_077230.1, read on the forward strand.
GACAGACAGACAGAGAGATGGATAGATGGATAGAAAGAAAAACAGAAAGATGGATAGGATAGATAGATGGATGGATGGATGGATAGATAGATAGATAGATAGATAGATAGATAGATAGATAGATAGATAGATAGATAGATAGATAGATAAGGCAGGGGGCTGCATTGGGAATTTACTAGACTCATAGATGTAGTCTGGGGATATGACCAAAATGGGAGTTTGTGTTACATGATCATACATGCCTCTAATGGGTTTTATTTTTCTTGCTTTCTCAATGGGGAATGAGGTGGAAATAGAGGGAGAAAGTGAGGATTTGAAAATAAAATTGAATTTTTAAAAATAGCAATAGAGTATACAAAGAGAGGGAGCGATTAGTTCCACTGGGAGAGTCAGGGTCCACTTGGAGGATCGTGTTTAGTTCTGGGCACCACACTTTAGGAAAGACAGTCCTAGATGAGTGAGACGAGGGTAGAAATTATAGAATCATAGAAAAAAGGCCAATATTTCATGTTATGATTCAGTGTCTCTTATTCTAAGGCCCTCCCGACTCTGATTATCCTCTGTTCTAAAGGTCCCTCCCAGCTCGGACATTCCCTTTTCTAAGCTCCCTCCCAGATCTGACATTCCTTGCTCCAAGGCTTCTCTCAACTCTGACATTCCCTGTTCTCAAGCCCTTCTAGTCCTGACATTTCCTGTTCTAAGCTCCCTCCCAGCTATGACATTCCCTGTTCTAAGCTCCCTCCCAGTTCTGACATTCCCTGTTCTAAGCTCCCTCCCAGCTCTGACATTCCCTGTTCTAAGTTCTCTCCCAGCTCTGACATTCCCTGTTCTAAGCTCCCTCCCAGCTCTGACATTCCCTGTTCTAAGCTCCCTCCCAGCTCTGACATTCCCAGTTCTAAGCTCCCTCCCAGCTCTGACATTCCCTGTTCTAAGCTCCCTCCCAGCTCTGACATTCCCTGTTCTAAGTTCTCTCCCAGCTCTGACATTCCCAGTTCTAAGCTCCCTCCCAGCTCTGACATTCCCTGTTCTAAGCTCCCTCCCAGCTCTGACATTCCCTGCTCTAAGCTCCCTCCCAGCTCTGACATTCCCTGCTCTAAGCTCCCTCCCAGCTCTGACATTCCCTGTTCTAAGCTCCCTCCCAGTTCTGACATTCCCTGTTCTAAGCTCCCTCCCAGTTCTGACATTCCCTGTTCTAAGCTCCCTCCCAGCTCTGACATTCCCTGTTCTAAGCTCCCTCCCAGCTCTGACATTCCCCTTTCTAAGAGCCCCCCAGCTCTGCCTTTCACGTTGTGCTATGATGTCGTGGGAAGGACGCAGGTCCTTTGGTCAGGTTGGGCTGCTCCCTGAATACTGCTTTAGATGGCTGAAGGCCCTGGTGGGGAAGTAGGACTAAAGGAGAGGGTGGGACAGGAGGCCGGGGAGGAAGCGGCCGGGAGTCCTTCAGACAAGGGAGACTCCCGCCAGGAAAAGCTGAGCGGGGAGTTCTCCGAGGGGGAGGAGGGGGAGGGGGGGCGCTGGGGCTGCCCCGGGGCTGAGGGGCCCCAAAGCCAGAGATCCGTCGTTCAGCAGCACGACAGGAAAGGAAAGCTCTGGGCGGCAGGAAGAGCGTGGGGATGGGGAAATGAGGAAATGGGCGGCGGAGGGGGATTTCAACAGCCCGTTTCCTCTCCCCGGCTCCCAGTCTGCAACCCCCAACCCCCCCCCCCCCCCCCCCCCCCCCCGTCACCCCAGATCTTACCATTTCAGTGAGGTCGTCACCAAAGTTCGTGGGATTCCGGGCGGGTCTCCTCCGCCCTCCCCGCTGGTCTACACACACTCATCCACTCTCCACCTCCCGGGAAGGGCCGCAATGGCCAATGCCAGCGAGGGTGTGGTGGCCCTTCTGCTTGCCCTGAGTCAGCTCTCTTCTGGGCACTGGCTTCCAGGACGAGGGGTTGGCAGGCAGCCTCCGGAGATGGGGCGCCCTTCCCTCCGGGACTGCCCACCTAGGCCCAGAGCCCGAGAGCACCCCTCCGCTGGGCCGGGGATCCCGGAGCCCGGGAGGAGCCCGAAGGCTTCTCGGCGCCCCGGGGTACCCCGGCACCCTTCAGAAGGCCAGCCCGCCGTCCTCCTGGGGCACCTCGAGGCTGGCAGCTTCTCCTCGGCCCCCTCCCTTCCTCTTTCCCTCCTCCCTTCTGCCCAGGACTCCGCCAGTGTCTGCCTCAGAAGCCCTCCTAGCCCCCACCACCCTCTCCCACTCCTCTGATCCTGCCTCCCTGCGCCCTGGCGGAGCCTTATCAGGCACAGCTGGTCCAGGGCCCATCTGCCCGAGGGTACAGCTGCCAGGTTTACCGAGCCCTGCCTCCGCCTCCCCGTAGTCCTGCCTTGTGGAATGTTTGCGGAAAGAAGAAATGGCGCCTGGGATTTCCGATGCCCTTGGGCCTGGGGCCCTCGACTTGCTGTGAGGCCTTGGGAAAGGGCCTCCCCTCCTCTAGGCCCCAATGTCCCTCTCTATAAAAATGGGACTAGGGGGCAGCTGGGTGGCTCAGTGGATGGAGAGCCAGGCCTAGAGACGGGAGGTCCTGGGTTCAAATGTAGCCTCAGACACTTCCCAGCTGGGTGACCCTGGGCCAGTCACTTGACCCCCATTGCCTAGCCCTTACCGCTCTTCTACCTCGGAACCAATACACAGTATTGAGTCTAAGGCAGAAGGCGAGGATTTAATTAAAAAAAAAAAGGGGGGACTAGAGTGTCCCAGCTTTGACAATCCACGTTCACTGAGTCACAGAATTTTCCGTTTGGAAAGGACCTGAAAGCGCTCCGTTTCCACCACATCCCCGACAAGAGGGAAGTCACTGTCTCCGCAGAGGACAGATCTCCTTGGGTTTTTTCTGACCCCATCCAAGCCATAAGTACTTGCTGGCCCCTTCCACCCACTGCAGCTAGTTCTGAGGACCTTGTAAGCTTGGACATTGTATGCTCTGTTATTTTATTGTTTAATCCTGACCTTCTGTCTTAGTATCAGTTCTAGGACAGAAGAGCAGCAAGGGCTAGGTCATGGGGGCTAAGTGACTGGCCCAAGGTCATACAACGAGGAAGTGTCTGAGACCAAATTTGAACCCAGAACCTCCCGACTCCAGGTCTGGTGCTCTAGCCACTGTGCTACCTACCTGCCCCTGGCATTATATGTTACATAAGACTGAGCTTCTTAACTTGGACCCTGTGGATAGATTTCAGGGGGTCCACAAACTTTGGGGGGGGACTCTTTATTTTCACTCACCCCTTATAGAAATTTAGCATTTCCATCACTAATGAATTTTTAAAAATGATTCTGAGAAGGGATCCATTGGCTTTACCAGGCTTCCAAAAGGGTTAAGTCCCCTATTATAAGGTCCCTTCTAGCTCGAACACAGGGCCTTGTGGAAGTCAGCATTTATTAAGTATTGATTGCTACCAGGGAAAGGACAGGGAGGGAAGAATTCAGTGCCAAGTCTATGGGAATTGGGCTGCAGAGGGCCTGAGTTCAAATCCCAGCTCTGCCACTTACTGCCGGCATGTCCTTGGACAGTCACTTCCTCTCTCTTAGGCCTCATTTTCCTCTAAAATGAAGGGGTTGGAGGAGATAACTCTGAGACTCCCTCCAACTTGAAATCTATGATCCTAGGAAACACACATTTTCAGTTCCTCTAAAAGGCAATGACATATCTAAGGCCCTTGACTGCCCTAAAGTCAGGGTTCGAAGAAAGACGAGAGCCTAGGGCATCCATGCTTTATTTACCTCTTCCCTAGAAGCCTTCTGGACCAAGATAAGAGTTTAGAGATGGGAGGACCTTCAAAGGCAGGAGAAGGGATAATCACCTTCCTGGCTAAGGAGCTGGGCAAGAACTAGAGCAGAAAAGAGGCAGGCAGACAGGCAGACAAACGTAGCCCAGACCAAGTAAAAATTGGGATGGAACAAATTCTCTCACTCCGATAGGGAAAGAAGCCAAGATAAAGACAGGATCTCAGAACCAGCCTATTGAAAGGATTCCAAAAGCCCCTTTATCTGGCTGATTCATATAGAACTTGCAGTCCACTAAGACCCTCTCCTCTTCTTTTTTGTTTTTTGTTTTTCAGATAAGTTATTGTCAAACAATTCTTCCTCCATAAAATGAGTTTGAATTTCTGGACATCAATGAAAGGGAAAGAAAGGTGAGATGAGGGTTGCCCTATGGGGAGGGCTTAGGGAAGAATTGGTTCACCATCCAGAAAGGCTTTTTGGAGGGAGCAGCTGAGAACTAGAAGGGGTTAAAATTGGGGGTGGAAGGAGAAAAGTTTGGGAGCTGGAACTTCATCTAATTTCCCTTTCTTGAATAGGGTGTCCCCACCCTGATTCCTCTTAGTCACTTCTATTTTCTTAAAGCAAAGATTCAGCAAATTGAAATTTTGGGAACCTTGACTCAACTGGGTGTCTGATGACATGGCAAGCTACCCTCCCAAGGCAGATTCTCCAGTGTAAATGGGTGAGGGAAGCAGTCATCATTTTAAATTCTTAATTCTTTAATAATTAATTATATACATAATAATTGCATAATTAAAAATTAAAATTAAATTCTTAAATAATTGGAAAACTAAATAAATGTTCCTCAATTGGAGAATGGTCGACAAATTGTGCTCTATGATGGTGATGGAATACTATTTTGTGATAAGGAATGATTAGCTGGATGATTTCAGAAAGAGCTGGAAAGACCTCCATGAACTGATGCAGAGAGAAATAAGCAGAACCAGGAGAACATGGTACACAGTAACTGAAACATTGTGGAATGATCAAATGTGATAGACTTAGCTTCTTACAGCAGTATGGTGATCCAGAATAATTCTAGGGGACTTATGGGGGGAGGGGGGAAATGCTCATCTACCTCTAGAGAAAGAATTGTTGGGGTAGAAAGGCAGAAGAAAACATGTGATTTATCACTTATTTATTTGGTTATAAGATTTGGGGTTTTGGTTTTAAAAGATTATTCTCTTATAAGAATGAATAGGGGGGCAGCTTGGTGGCTCAGTGGATTGAGAGCCAGGCCCAGAGATGGGAGGTCCTGGGTTCAAATCTGGCCTCAGATACTTCCCAGCTGTGTGACCTTGGGCAAGTCACTTAACCCCCATTGCCTAGCCCTTACCACTCTTCTGCCTTGGAACCAATACACAGTATTGATTCCAAGATGGAAGGTGAGGGTTTAAAAAAAGAATGAATAATATAGAAATAGGTAGTGAGTGATAATACACGTATAATCCAGTGGAATTGCTTGCCTACTCCAAGAAGGGGGATGGAAGAGGGGAGGAAGAAAATATGAATCGTGTAACCATGAAAAACTTATGTGTAAATTTGTCATTGGAATAAAATAAAGTTTTTAAAAAATCCTTGCCTTCTGTCAGCATCAATTCTAAGACAGAAGAATGGCAAGGCTAGGCAATTGGGATGAAGTGACTTGCCCACAGTCACACAGCTAGGAAGTGTCTGAGGCCAGGTCCTCCTGACTCCAATTCTGGAACAGGCATCTTTAGACCGTGCTTAAACATCCAAACTGCTGGGGCACTAGGCAACGTCCATCATCTCCTGAACTCCCATTCAACTGTAATCAATTCGAATTCTCAAATATTTATTGAAACAAGATGGTGGTGGCAGGGTGCCATGTGAAAGGATTTCCTGGAGAAAGAGGAAAAGAGGATACCAAAAACACTTTAGAAGTGGGTTCCCCCTGGGGCTGAGGGCATTCCTAGAAGGTCTCCAAGAGGGGAGGCCATAGAGGAAGCATTATCTGGGGGGTAGACAGGAATCTCATTTATTGATTTCTCTGTGATAAACACTGAGAAGGCAAACAAAGGTAGAACAAGAGCCCCTGCCCTCAAGAAGCTCATCCTCTAGCTGGAGGCTCCCGGAAGCCAGTGATTTAGGAGAAGAGGAAGACTCCGGAATCCATAGCTGCAACTTGATCATTCCTCCAGATGGCTCCCTCCGAGCTCCCGATCGTCACAGATTCTCCTCGGAAGCCCCTGTGGATCGCGTAAAGGACTTGCTTTCTCGCCCTACAGAGTCCTCAGTCAGCACCTTCTGGATCATGGTGCAAATGGAGTGGCGCGCCATGCGGTCCTTGATGCCATGAGCAGCCACCACGTAGATGACCGGGTTGATGCAGCTGTTCACATACGCCAAAGCAATGGTCAAGCTGTCGAAGAGCTGCATCCATTCAAAGACGCTGGAGTTCGGGGAGTACACGGCGATGAGGAGCCCCACAATCTGATAGGGGGTCCAGCACAGGAAGAAGCCCACCACCACAGTCACGACCACCTTGATGGTCTTGCGGGAGCGAGTGGCCTGGCGGCGCCACAGTCGGTTGAGCAGAAGGAAATAGCAGAGGGAGATGATCAGGAGGGGACCGACGAAGCTAAACAGGAAGCGAGTGACCGCTATGCCTACCTCCGCCTCCCGGTTCCCCCGGTAGTCCACCCCGCACTCCCAGAAGCCTGGGAGGTCCTCCTTCAGCCTGCGGTAAACCATGGAAGGAATGGTCAGCACCAGGGCCAGCGCCCAAGTCACGCCGCAGGCCACCTTGGCCATGGTCACGCTCCGGTGGTTCTGGCACCAGATGGGCTTCACGACCAGCAGGCAGCGGTCCAGGCTGATGAGCGTGAGCAGCAGGACGCTGGTGTACAGATTGAGAAGGATCACGGAAGACAGCAGGCGGCAGGAGACTTCGCCCAAGGGCCATTCCCCGTGCCGGATGATGGGGACGGCCAACAGCGGGAGCACCAGGCAACAGAAGAGGTCGGCGGTAGCCAAGTTCAGGAACCAGACAGCATTCACCATCTTGTGGCTCTCCAGTTTTGTCACCCAGATTACCAGAGCGTTGCCTGGCACCCCCAAGAGGAAGACCACAAAAAAGACCAGGAGGGAGATTATCTGGTAAACTGTGTATTCCCTGACCCCATCCACAGGGGTATTATCGTAGGTGTAGTTCGCATAATCAGAGTAGTCTCTATCCTTGAAATACTCATTACCTGGTAGGAAGCAAACAAGGAACACAGGACCGTTAATAATGGACACCCAGAGGAAGCAGGGGATAGGCTCCAGGTCTGGAGCCGGGACTCGTCTTCCTGAGTTCAAATCTGGCTTCAGACACTTACTATGTGACCCTAGCCAAGTCACTTCTTGGCCTCAGTTTCTTCAACTGGAGAAAGAAGTGGCAGACCACTCCAGTATCTTTGCCAAGAGAACCATTGAAGGGGGCCATAAAGTGTTGGATATGACCCAAAAGGATTAAGTAGCAACAACATATTTTAAGTATGTAAAAACAAGGGGGCAGCTGGGTAGCTCAGTGGATGGAGAGCCAGGCTTAGAGATGGGAGGTCCTGGGTTCAAATGTGACCTCAGACACTTCCCAGCTGTATGACCCTGGACAAGTCACTGAACCTCCATTGCCTAGTCCTTACCACTCTTCTGCCTTAGAACCAATACACAGTATTGACTCCCAGATGGCAGGTCAGGGTTTTAAAAAAAGGTATGTAAAAACATTCTTCTGGAAAGGGCTCAGGAGCTTTGTACCAGATTGCCAAATGGGGCCTTGGCAGCTAGATGGTTCTGGGGATAGAGCACCAGATCTGAAGTTAAGAAGACCTGAGTTCAAATCCACCCTGAGACACTTTACTAGCTTTGTGACTCTGGACAGATCACATAATTTTGTCTTGGTTTCTTCATCTGAAAAATGAAGGTTATGAGTTGTTTTGTGCTGTTGAGTGAGGATCAAATGAGATATTTGTAAAGCAAGTAGCACAGTACCTGGCACAAAGGAAGTGCTTACCACATGCTTGTCCTGTTCTTTCTGGCATGAAAAAAGTTAAAAATCTGTTTCAAACAAACTGCATTATTCTTTTTCTGGATCTATAAAATAATTCTTTGGTAGTTTGGCATGACTGTCATTTTGTGGCAGAACCTAGATGAGTAATTAGTATTTCGACAATTATTTAGGTCAAGTTGCTCCAACAAGCTTTTGTTAAGGACCTACTATGTGCGAAGCACTATTTATGAAAAGGTCTTGTAGTTGCATTCATACATTTCTTGAGTGTGGCTTGGTAGACAGACTCCTGAATTCAGGCATTCTGTCACTTTTGAATGAAATAAGCGGGGGTCTTCTTGACTCCAACTCCTTCACTCCATTCACTGTGCCAAAAAGAGCATACTTTTGTGACCCCGACTTTTCCCAAACCAAGGATGGTCACTTTGGTTTAAAAAAAATCTACTTGGGGACAGCTGGGTAGCTCAGTGGATTGAGAGCCAGGCCTAGAGATGGGAGGTCTGAGGTTCAAGTTTGGTCTCATACACTTCCCAGCTGTGTGACCTTGGGCAAGTCACTTAACCCCACATTGCTCAGCCCTTGCTGCTCTTCTGCCTTAGAACGAATACATAGTATTGATTCTAAGATGGAAGATAAGAGTTTTTTTTTTAATCTACTTCACAAATACAGTTTTGGGGAAGCTTCATAGACTATAATACCATTTGGAAAAATCTGGATGTCTTAGTGGACCATAAACTTAATATGAGCAAATGGCATGATTTGGCAGCCATGAAAAGTTTTTTTTGAGTTTTCATTCAGAGACATAGTTATAATAACAAGCTTGATCTTAGAGAGGAGATGAGAAAATGTACCTCAATCCCTTCTCTACAGGGATAATGGTGTTGGTGGTGGTGATGGAGGCATCTGGTCTATAGGAGTAGAATTAATAGATTTATATATATATATATATATATATATATATATATATATCCAATCTATTCTTCTGCCTTGGAACCAATACACAGTATTGATTCCAAGACTAAAGGTAAGGGTTTTAAAAAAAAGACATAACATCTACAGGTACATACAAAACACACACACAGTAATGGGGGGGGGGGGTAAAAGAGGGGCACCAATGGCTGGAAAGACTAAAAAAGACCTTCTTGACCAATGTGGCACTTGAGCTGAATCTGGAAGTAATCTAGGGATTCTCTGATGGGCATCAGCCAAAATGGCATTCCTGGTATAGGGCACAGTCAGTAGAAAAGCAAAGAAGTGGGAGATGGGTTGTTGTGCATGACAAGTAAAAGGTACAGTGGGAGCTAAATTGTGACGGTCATTAAATATCCAACAGAAGAGTTGTTAGTTAGTCCTAAAGGTAACATCAAGCTGCCAAAGGCTACTGAGTAGAGCTACCATTTACGGAAGGAAAATCCATTTGGCAGCTGGGCAAAGGATGGCTGAGATAGGAAAAATCTTGTGACAAAGAGATTAATTAGGAGGCTTTTACAATAGTCCAGGGTTGTGGCATGATGAAGGCTTGAACTAAGGCATTGATGGGTGAGTCCAATGGTTAGTTTCACTGAATTGCATTTTCCCTTTTTCTTTTCCAGTCTTTGTTATAAGATATGGCTCAACAGGGAAAGAGGGAGTGATCTATTCTGAAATAAAAGTATTAAAAATTTTTTAAAACTCAATGTCCTTCCTACATAAGACATAAATTAAATAATGTTTTAAATATGATTCCTGAGAGAGGGAACAACAACAAAGAAATGATCTCTAGAATAAGGGTGTTGATTTTGTTGAGGACCAAAACAAAGAGGAAAGGAAAAGAGATGATGTAAGAATAGAAATCCTCAGAATCGGGGTGCAATGGAATTAGGAGTAACCTTCACTAGAGTTTATGGTTCATTGTAAGCATTTACAACTCAGAAATCATCGATTCTAACAAATCAGGGCTTGATTTATTGTTTTGTGGATAGTCTAGACTTAAGAAAGCATCAATAATAGATACTGAACTTAAAAGGGCGTGTTCATAACATCCCTTTTCCCCTTACCCAGAACATGGTTGTTAAACATTGATCAGCACACTTTTGTGTGTTGTCCTATCAGCACTATCTGGGATCTCAGTAGAAAGGTAATAAAAAGACTCCAAGAATCAAGTCATCATTAGACAAAGGCTAATTAATAACAATAACAAACCTGGAATTTGCATGACTTCTTAAAGTTTGCAAAGTTTATTGGCAAAGCTTGCAAGTATTATTTCATTTGGGCTTTGAAATACCCTTTTTTTGTAATGTTGTGGGGAAATCCAGGACTGAGAGGAGGGAAGCATAACAGAGAACAGTTGGTTGAGCAAACAGAGGAAAAACAAGAAGTGCTTCTTCCTGCAATAGGTTAAGAAAAACATGTCAATTGTCACTGAAATCTGAGTGTCCCATAAGTCTTAGGGCAGATAAGTGAGGAGCCAGTTGGTTGTTTTGGTTGTTGTTTATTTGTTTGTTTGTTTGTTTTAAGTAGAGGGAGAAACCCTTGATGAGTTTAAGTCTCTGCCCCAAATAAACTACATCTCAGGGTCCTGAGAGAATTGGCATCTGTGATTGCTGAGACTCAATTATTTGATATTTGAAAGATCACAGAGATAGAAGAAATACTACAGGAAGGGAGAAGGGTTTAAGTTTTGCCTTGATTTTGAAAAAAGGGGAAGAGAATAGAGGATGAACTTATAGACCAGTAAGCCCTGACTTCATTCTCTGGCAGAATTTAGGAAGGGTTAAAGGCATGGCTTGTGAGCATATGGTAGAAAAAATAGAGATGACATAGTGACTTGGTTTCATCAGAAACCGCTCACATGTGAAAAAGCTAAAGAAGGAAGTCTCAAGATTTATCCAACTCAGCAGTTCAGTATTGAAAAAACCCTGGGGACAGTGAGGTGGCTCAGGGTATAGAAAGCCAGGCCTGGAGACTGGGTTCAAATCTGGCCTCAGATATTCCCTAGCTATGTGACCCTGGACAAGTCACTTATCCCCAATCATCTAGGCTTACTGCTCTTCTGCCTTGGAACCAATATAGTATTGATTCTAAGACAGAAGGTAAGGCTTTAAAAAAAAGAAAAAGTCCTGAAAAAGAAATGCCTGGGGGAAAGATTCCTTATTCCACAAAACCTTACACAAAAACTGGAAAACAATTAGGCAGAAATTAAGTTGATATCAGCATTTTACACCATATACTACAATAAGCTCCATTTAGATATCTTAATTAAATCATTTTTTAGAAAATTGAGAATGAGGAGGAACTCTTAGCCAATGAAGGATAAAGAGATTATAAAAGAAAATAGACAGTTCTGATTATAAAATTATAATATTTCTGCATAAATAAAATCAATGCAGCTAGAAGAAGAAAGACTGAGAACAAATCCTTGCATTAACTCTCTGATAAAACTTTGATATCCAAAATAAAGAAGGAATTGACATAAATAGGTAAGACTGACAACTATTACTGACTAGATAAGAGGTCAAACACTTTTTTTAAAGTTATAAAACATTAACAACAAAGTATGGCTAGGCATGATGCTAAACTTGGGAAGTTGTGCTTAGAGTCATGGGACCTGAGCTGAAATCCTGCCTTTGCTACTCACTACTTATGTGACTTTGGACCTCTCTGGGTTTCAATTTATTATCTGAAAAAAAGGGAGGAGCTAGCTTAGGGAAGAGAATAGGCATTTATTTAGTGCTTCCTATATACCAGGCACATTTTTACAAATAATACCTCACTTGATCTTCACAACAACCCAAAGAAGCAGGGATATTATCCACATTTTACATATAAGGAAACTAAAGCAAAGAGAAGTTAAGTGACTCACCCAGGGTCACACAGCTAAGTGCCTGAATCTGGATTTGAACTCAGCTCTTCCTGACTCTTCCAAGACCAGTATGCCAATTAGTTAGCTCTAATATCCCCTCTAAATTTTAAAATGTTCCCAATAATAAATAATATTATAATATAATAAATGATAAACGTAATAAATAATAAGAATGTGTGATTCAGTAAAGGAGGTAAGCCCAGTTTGTTAAGTTTTAGGAAAACATACCCCATGCTGGCCTCATAGATGAGGCGAAATATGGCCTGGGTAGTTTTTGCAATGTTTAGGAGGATTTGAAACTGGCCAGTTTGAGCCTCAGCCCAAAGAGCAGTAATAAAAAGAAGTAAATAAATAACAAATAAAGTCAGCTTGGAGAAAAATCCACAAGCCTGTCTGCAGCTTTCTGCCCTTTACCCTTTTTACCAATGACCCAGACGAAAGCTTAGGTGACAGTTATCAAAATGGCAGGTGATGGTGTGAACTTTAAAATTACTCCACCCTACTTAGACAGTACTTTAGGGGAAGATAAAGTTGTAATCTCCTGATTGAACAATAAAGGTACTTAGTTCTCACCTTATAGTGAAGCTAGAATGTTAAGCTAAGTCTATTTTTAGACCTTAACACAAAAAGATGTTAAGTACCTATAAAGGTTAAATTAATCACAAAAAGGTCAAGTAACTAACAAAAGGTGAACTTAACAAAGAAGTGTTAATTAACTCTAAAGATATAATCTAATCAAAGAAGGTGAGAACTAAAAGTATGAGCAGTCCTGGAGAAAGCCTTTGATGTGATTGGTAGATGTGAAAATTTAGAGGAGGAGCCACAAGGGTGAAAAGGTCTATATGAGCAGCCTAGAAGTTCAGTTCAGGTATGGAACTCAGCCTGCAGGAACTCCCTCAGACAGCTTCCTTGAGACGGTCTAGTGGCGACTTGGGTAAGACTGACTTCCTTTTCCCTTGGGCTCAGGGAGGCCCCTTTGGCCAAGGCCTTTAACTCCTGACTGGCTCAGCCTGAGCTGGAGCAATTTAAATTAACTCTTTCCTCTCCCTCTCTCTTCTCCTTAATTCCTTCTCTCTATATTAATTAAAATCACCATAATTTCCAGCTGACTTGGGTATTTTATTATTTGGGATTTTCCCTGGAGACCAAATTAATTTAGATTTTTCAGGTCACAACTCTGGCCAGTTTGAGCCTCAGCCCAAAGAGTAGTAATAAAAAGAAGTAAATAAATAACACATAAAGTCAGCTTGGAGAAAAATCCACAAGCCTGTCTGTAGCTTTCTGCCCTTTACCCTTTTACCAATGGCCCAGACGAAAGCCTAGGTGACAGTTATCCAAATGGCAGGTGATAGGGACATATTATAAGCAACAATCTGTATCTTAAAAGAATTTGAAGAAGGCAACTGAGTGGCTTAGTGAATGGAGAGCCAGACCTAGAGATAGAAGATCTTGGGTTCAAATCTGATCACAGCATTGATTCTAAGATGGAAGGGAAGGGTTTGAGAAGAAAGAAGAAGAAGAAGGAAGAAGAATTTGACAAGTTTGAATGATGGGTTAAATCTTTCGGAGGGGAAATGAATGATGAATCAAATGAAAATGAGAGGCCAAATCTTGGGGTAAGGGATGGGGAAGAAACCCTGAAATATAAATGAGAAGAAGATGAAGGACTATATTTAATTCTAAAGAAACCAGCTTTTTTCAGTACAAGACTAAGGAGGGATGCACATCCAGACTCCAGTTCACATGATGGGGGGAATGTGAAATATTGCTCAGATGTCCTCAGTCTTCATATGAGTCAGAGCTATGATATGAGTAACACCCAACATCCAGAATAAGGGAAGTAATAGCCAGACCCAACACTATTCCCCCTACCTCTCAGATCCTGTTTGAAGTATTGAGTTCACATTGGGGTCCCTCATGTTAATAACTGGGGGATTTGCAGAGAACAAGAAACTTGAGGCTAGAGCCAATGAGGAGAGGGTGGGAAAAAATCCTGTTTTGATTGTTTAGCTTGGAGAAGAAAAGACTCGGGGTGGGGGGGATGATAATAAAGCTGTCCTGGGGAAAGAGGATTTCAATTTGATCTGTTTGGACATTGAGAGCAAAGTCAGAAGCAAATAGAGAACATAAAGAGGCAGGTTTTGCCTTGATCTCAGCTGTCCCTTTCTACCCGTGGGTCTTTGGCCAAGTCTGCCTGCCTCAGTTTCCTCTACTGTAAAAATGAGGAGCTTGGAATCTGGTGGATTTCTCAGGTCTGTCTCAGCTCTAGAGCCATGATCTATAAAAGGAAAAAAATCCCTAATATCAATGCTCTCATGTCTTCTTCCTCTCATTATGGAAGTATTGGGACACAGCTGCAGAAAGAAGCACGTCTCCAGACCCAGCCAGTGGGTTCATTTGTTTTGCTTAACTGAATGTCTTTGCTAAGTTGAAAAATTCTATGGAGACAAAAAATGGTATCAGCTTAAAAAAAACACACACATTGGGGGCAGCTGGGTAGCTCAGTGGATTGAGAACCAGGCCTAGAGACGGGAGGTCCTAGGTTCAAATCCGGCCTCAGCCACTTCCTAGCTGTGTGACCCTGGGCAAGTCACTTGACCCCCATTGCCTAGCCCTTACCACTCTTCTGCCTTGGAGCCAATACACAGTATTGACTCCAAGACGGAAGGTAAAGCAGACTTTTTAACTTTCTTTATTATTCTTGGGGGGTTTGTTTGTGTTTTTTTTAATCTACAGTTTCTTTTCAACATGGCTAATATGAAAATATTTTGTGTGACTGCCCATGGATAATCTTTGTGAAATTGCTTGGGGTTTTTTCAAGGAAGGAGGGAGTGAAAGAATTTGGAAATATTTTTTAAATGAATGTTAAAAAGTTTTGTTTACATATAATTAAGAAAAATTAAAATATAATGATTTAAAAATACTTATAGCTAGCATTTTTATAATGCTTCATAGCTTGCAAAGTGCTTCACATAGGTTACCTCCTTTGTGCCTCTCTACAACCTTGGGAAGTAGGTATGCTATTATTTTCCTTATTTTTCGGATGAAGAAACTGAGGCAGGAAGAGGTGAAGTGACTTGCCCCAGAATCACATAAGTCAAATTTGAACTCTGGTCTTCCTAGTTCCAAATCTTATATATATAAAACCCTCACCTTCCATCTCAGAATAAATACTGTGTATTGGCTCCAAGGCAGAAGAGTGGTAAGGGCTAGGCAATGGGGATTAAGTACAGCTCAAATCTAACATTCTACATTCACTTTGCTGTCTCAATAAAACACTTTAAAACATTAATAAAGGCTTTTTAAGAAATTAGATTGAATCCCTACTATTGAGCTGTAAGAAAGGATAAACAGGATGATTTCATAAGTAGCTGGAAAGATCTACATGAACGGATGCAGAGTGAAATAAGCAGAACCAGGAGAACTTTATACACAGTAACAGCAATATTGGGGCACGGTCAACTGTGAAAGACTTAGCTACTCTCTGCAATTCAATGATCCAGGACAATTCTGAGGGACTTCTGACAATGAATGCTGTGCACCTCCAGAGAAAGAACTCTTGGAGTCTGAATATAGATGAATACATATGGTTTATCACTTGTTTATTTGGGTTTATGTTTTGGGGTCTTATATGGAAATAAAAAATAAATTTAAAAATTCAAGTGATTTCAGAGGGGAAATGGGGGGGGGGGGGGCTATAGTCCCTTGTAAATCAAAAGGCTTGAGATTCTGTGCTCAGAATAGGGACAAGATCAGGATGGGATGGATTTGGAACACAGGAGAGATTGCCCATATTGATCACAGATCCATAGAAGCAGTGATGGAAGCAAGAAAAACTTGCCCCCGGTGGAAGGTGTCCCAAAATAGAATGGGATGCCTTAGAAGGTGGTAAGGCCTCCTCCCCACTCCCACCCCCCCAGAAGAATCCAAACAAAGCTGGAGTGGTCACTCATGTGGGATATTGTAAGGGTCATTTCTGACCTTCTCTAAATCTGAGCATCTGTTTCTAGAAGCCTGGAGGCTAAACGACAGAGCCAGGAGATGCTGAAGGGCCAAAAGAGGAAATGAGGAGGGAGAGAGACGGCAGAAATCAAAGAGCTGGAAAAGAAAACAGAGGAAGTTGGAGTCTGTACAGAAGGAGGAAGAAGGGCAAGGGAGGTGAAGGAGAGAGTAAGGAACAAAGAGAAGGAGCCTCAGTGTCCCAAATAGAGGGAACTGGTGGACAGAAAGGGAAAGACTGATGGACACAACAAGACAGAGACTGAGGGATGGGAGAGAAGAAGGACAGAGGAAAAGGGTTCATGGGGAACAAGTAAGGGGAATGAGCTTAGAGAGAGGAAGACCAAAGGATAGAGAAAGAGGATGCCAGGGTGGTAAGGGACAGAGAAAAGGGAAACAGACAGGAGGAAGGGGACAACAGAAACAAAAAGAAAGGAAAGTCTGAGGGGCCAAGAGCTGGAGAGAAGTCAAAGAGAAGAGGATCTGAGGGGCAGAGTGGAGGGAAGGGATGATAAAGGATGGAAGAAGAAACCTACAAAAAGAAAGATAGAGAAATAAGCTGGGAAGGGATGGGGGGAAACCTGAGGACCAGAAACAGAGGAAACTAATTTCAATTATGTAGAATAGAATTGAACAACATTCACGCACGCGCGCGCGCGCGCGCGCGCGCGCGCACACACACACACACACACACACACACACACACACACAAACCCAGAGCATTTAGGATACACAGAAGGAGGAAAAGCAGGGAACATGCATTTATTAAGCATCTACTATGTGAAGACACTGTGCTAAGTGTTTTACTCAGTGAATAGAAGGCCGTGCCTAGAGTCAGGAAGACTTGACTTAGTTGTCAAGGGAAAACTGTCAATTGGGTAAAAAAAAAGTTTTCTTCAAATGGCTCTGATAATATTCTAAACTCCAAAAAAAGAGAATTATTACAAATATATAAGACCAAGAAACATTCCCCAATATTAAATAATCAGAAGATGTGAACAAACTTCTCAATGGAATGATGCAGCCATAAAAAAGATTGCTCCAAATTATGAATAATAAGAAATGTGCAAATGAAAATAATTCTCCAATTATATCTCACACCAAGAAAACTGGCAAAGACAACAAAAGAGAGGAAGAGAATTTTAGAGGGGCTTGATGAAGAAGGGCACACTAATACATTGTTGGTGGAGCTGTTGATTGATCAACTTGAAATTATGCCAAGGGAAAAATGTAGCTAAAGCATCTGTGCCCTTAGTAGGCAAAGGTCCCAAAGAAGTTGAAGTCAGAAAGGTCCCACATATACCATGCAAGGAAAATATTGGAATCCCAGAAGAAGAGATGATTGGAAATTAAATAATGTATAAGACTTAGGTCAAATTTACTAGGCTTCTCCTTTACAAATCAAAGCCTTTCCTGATCTCCCTTAATCTCTCTGTTGATCATCTCCCATTTATCCTGTGTAGATTTTATTTGTACATAGTTATTTGTATGTTGACTTCCTATTGGACTGTAAGCTCCTTGAGGACAAGGTTTTTTTTTGTCTTTGTTTCTCCTGACCCTGCTACAATACCTGGCACATAGTAGAAGCTCTTAAAAAACAAAATTCTTACTTTCTATCTTTAGAATCAGTACTAAGTATTGGTTCCCAGAAAGAAGAGTAGTAAGGGCTAGGCAATTGGGGCTAAATAACTTGTCCAGGGTCAAAGAGCTAGGAAGTCTGAGACCAAATTTGAACTCAGGACCTTCTGTCTCCAGCTCTGGGTCTCTATCCACTGAGCCTTAGGCTCTTAATAAATACTTATTGACTAACAAAACCAAATGCTCTATATGCAAATGCTGGCAAACATAAGATGTCAGATAATACTATTATTCATTATAAGATTAGGAGAAATGAAGTCTGTTTTCACAAATCAACTATTGTTTGAGTCCTTTTGCTTTTTAGTATCTCATTTATCTTATCGGAAGTTCCTGAAATTGCAGGCTACATTGGGATGGGCCCAAGTCATGACTTGTAGCTTGCATATGTTTCTATTTCATAATCATTTATCTTCGTAATCTGTCTGTGGGATGTGTAACTGTACTGTAATCTCTGGGGGATGGAGTCATTTCTAGAACATTCCAGAAATGTTTCCCCAAAGGCAAGCGAGCCCCAGGCTGGGGGGTCCCACTAGACAACCTGCCTCATGGCAAGAGAGTCTCCTTGGAGGTCAACTGGCCTCCCAACAGCTGTTTGATGCATTTTAATGGCTTTTCTTACCCTGAAGTCATTGGAAGACTTCATTGGGGTGGGATGCCCAGACGGGGGGGATCATGTGGTTGCCTTAAAGAGGAGGCCCGCTGGAGATAGGAAAGGCATTCTCTTATGTGCTTTGTGTCTGGGTACAAGTCCTGGATGGAAGGAGGGAAGAAGAAAAGACAGTAGAATGGGAAGGGGAAGGGAGAGAGGGAGGGAAGGAAGGAACAAACATCTATTAAGTATCTACTATGTTCCAGGCACCACGTAAGCCCTTTCTAACAAATAGTATCTCATTTGACCTCACTAATTTAAGAATTCATGTTTCATATGCTGTACTGTTTCTCCTGAGCCATGCTTTGGACCTGACTCCATCCAGTCTCAGGATTTGGGCTAACAGGAAAAAATGATTATTCTTCTGTGTATGGAACAAACAAATCGCCCGTCCATCTCTCAGTGCAGAGAAGGGTGGAGGGCTTGATGGACCACCTCCTAGGTAGCTGCTTATCAGTTAGAGATGTCTTGGGATGTTCAAAGGAGGGGTTAAATAATAAGTTCCCCACAGTGCCTATAGGTGCCTGGACCAGGAATTTCAGATGTCTTTGGGGAGCGGAGAGAATCCTTTGATCTTAATCAGGATGCTTTGACTGGTCACTTAATGAATTATTTTTAAATTAAGAAAACTCTCTTGGGGGCAGTTGGGTAACTCAATGGATTGAGAGCCAGGCCTAGAGATGGGAGGTCCTGGGTTCAAATCTGGCCTCAGACACTTCCCAGTGTAAAAATAAATTGGTGAGTTATAAAAATAAAATGTTTAGATGGAAAAATTGTTCCAGTATAGGTTCAAAACTGTTCGGATATGGGGGCAGCTGGGTAGCTCAGTGGATTGAGAGCCAGGCCTAGAGATGGGAGGTCCTAGGTTCAAATCTGGCCTCAGACACTTCCCAGCTGTGTGACCCTGGGCAAGTCACTTGACCCCCATTGCCTAGCCCTTACCACTCTTCTGCCTTGGAACCAATACACAGTATTGACTCCAAGACAGAAGGTAAGGGTTTAAAAAAAAAACAACTGTTCGGATACTTTTGATGGATGTAATCTATCAGTGATGAAGTGAAGCTCAAATGTTAGCTTCCCTTCAGGGCCAGGCTCAAGGATGCTAAAGAGACTCTTATTATAAACATATAATGTTTATTGAAATATATAAGGATAAATAAAGGATTTCTAATTCTAAGGGATTCTAAATTCACCCAAATAAACTCCCTGGTTCTACAAGGAACCGCTTTTCCTATGTTTCACAGGCTACACTACTCCCTGATCTGACTAAACCAAATTTATACAACCTAAATAAGAACTACTACTATTATCCTTATAAATCTTAACTTCACCTTCAAATTATAAATAGCAAAGGCTAGCTGGTTGAGTCTCAACAAGCATCAAGACTAGGACTCTGAGCCTTAACAGACTCAGAGTCCAAACCAAAGACCAGGTTTTTCTTTGGTCTTCTCAGAGTTAATTTATAAAAAACTATAGTAGATAGTCAGTAGTGTTTCCCAAGTTGGGAAATGAAAACACTGAGCTCCTTCAGATCTTTGCCTCAGACAGAGAGAGAGGCAAAGATGTTACCTCCTCCAGCCCTGACATAGAGTCTCTGAGTGTGTGTCTCTGCCAACTGCCAGAGAGTAATTGACACAGAAAAACAGTTTTAACTGTCAACATCTGAAATCAACATGCTCTCTCAGCTCTGCTTCAAACTCCAGTTCTTATCTCTAAACTAATAAAATAATATGTATTTTCTAATGTTATCCTTATACCAGCTGGGTGACCCTGGGCAAATCACTTAACCCCATTGCCTAGCCCTTACCAATTTTCTACCTTGGAGCCAATACACACTATTGATTCCAAGATAGAAGGTAAAGGAAAGAGAGAGAGAGAGAGAGAGAGAGAGAGAGAGAGAGAGAGAGAGAGAGAGAGAGAGAGAGAAAGAAAGAAAGAAAGAAAGAAAGAAAGAAAGAAAGAAAGAAAGAAAGAAAGAAAGAAAGAAAGAAAGAAAGAAAGAAAGAAAGAAAGAAAGAAAGAAAGAAAGAAAGAAAGAAAGAAAGAAAGAAAGAAAGAAAGAAAGAGAGAAAGAAAGAGAGAAAGAGAGAGAGAAAGAGAGAGAGAAAGAGAGAGAGAAAGAGAGAGAGAGAAGAAAGAAAGAAAGAAAGAAAGAAAGAAAGAAAGAAAGAAAGAAAGAAAGAAAGAAAGAAAGAAAGAAAGAAAGAAAGAAAGAAAGAAAGAAAGAAAGAAAGAAAGAAAGAAAGAAAGAAAGAAAGAAAGAAAGAAAGAAAGAAAGAAAGAAAGAAAGAAAGAAAGAAAGAAAGAAAGAAAGAAAGGAAGGAAGGAAGGAAGGAAGAAAGAAAGAAAGAAAAAAGAAAGAAAGAAAGAAAGAAAGAAAGAAAGAAAGAAAGAAAGAGAGAAAGAGAGAGAGAGAAGAAAGAAAGAAAGAAAGAAAGAAAGAAAGAAAGAAAGAAAGAAAGAAAGAAAGAAAGAAAGAAAGAAAGAAAGAAAGAAAGAAAGAAAGAAAGAAAGAAAGAAAGAAAGAAAGAAAGAAAGAAAGAAAGAAAGAAACTCTCTTGAGAATTTCAATAATTCTACAACAACCCTGAGAGGTAAGTGCTATTATTGTCCCCATTTTAGAGATGAGGAAACAGAAGGCAGACAAGGATTCAATGACATGCCCGTCACTAGTTGGTATCTGAGGCAGGATTTGAATTCAGATCTTCCCGACTCTAGGTCTAGTACTCTTTATTCACTGAGCCACCTTGCTGCCTTTGGGATAAACAATTGTCCTCACCTTGATGCTCTGTCCACCTGAATGTTTGCTTAGGAACTAAGAAAGCTTTTCCCATTTTGTAGAGAGACCTAGGAAAATGCCCATTTCTAATGTTAGCAGAGGAACGCTTAACTGGGGCAAAGAGCATGCTTGTTGAAAGATCCTCTCCAGAGAAAACATGGTCTGTATAAATCAAGTTTTTGGTTCTGAGATCTTTGGTTCTATCTGGAAGAAGAAATAGACAAGAATACCACATAGGGATGGTGAGGGGAAGAAGAAAGGGCAAGGTGGACCTCAAGAGACTTTGGGATCCTGGATCTGCAGGTGGAAGGAACATTAGAGATGATGTCATCCAACCCTTTGATTTTACACAGGAGAAAACTGAGGCCCACAGAGGTTGTGACTCACCCAGGTTCTAGCAGGGAGGAAGTTGAAGACTTAGATTTGAACTCGGGTCCTCTGCCTCTAAGATCAGAGTTCCCTGAGCTATATGGACTTCCTTTAAATTAAAAAATTACAATCAATGCATGATGGAAGGTTCCTTTCCTCTCTTTCCTCAATTCAGGGCATTCACATGCATCCTCTCTTTTATGGTCAGTTTACTGCGGGGGGAGAGGGGTTGGGGGTGTAAAAAAAAGCCTCTAGATAAGCTGATGAGGCAGACAGAGCTGAATGGGTAGCATGGAAGCCCTTTGAGGACAAGGACTGTGACAGGGGCTTTCTTGCTGCCTCTAAAGAGGTCCTGGGTTCAAATCTGACCTGAGACATTTCCTAGCTGGGTGATCCTGGGCAAGTCACTTAACCCCCATTGCCTAGCTCTTACTGCTCTTCTGCCTTGGAACCAATACACAGTATTGATTCTAAGGTGGAAGGGAAGGGTTTAAAAAATTTTTTTAATTAAAAAAAGGAAAAGAAATTGGAAACAGAAAGCGAGTGTCATGTAGTATTAGGGTTGGTCTTGCAGTCAGGAAGCCTACTGTCAGTAAATACTAATTAAGGGGGGGCAGCTGGGTGACTGGTAGATGGTAAGCCAGAGGACCTGTGTTCAGATCTGCCCTCAGACACTTCCTGACTGTATGACCCTGAGCAAGTCATTTCACCCCTTTTGCCTAGTCCTTGCCCTCCTGTCTTAGAGCTGTTGATAAGATAGAAGATAAAGGTTTTTTAAATTAAATTTAAAAATATGTATATATATATATATATATATATATTTATTTAGAAATCCTAAAAATTAAGGGAGAAATTAATAAAATCGAAAGTGATAGAACTATTGATTTAATAAATAAGACAAGAAGCTGGTACTTTGAAAAAACAAACAAAATAGACAAAGTACTGGTCAATCTAATAAAAAAAAGGAAGGAAGAAAAGCAAATTAACAGCATCAAAGATGAAAAGGGGGACAGCACCTCCAATGAAGAGGAAATTAAGGCAATCATTAGAAATTACTTTGCCCAATTATATGGCAATAAATACACCAATTTAGGTGATATGGATGAATATATACAAAAATACAAACTGCCTAGACTAACAAAAGAGGAAATAGAATTCTTAAATAATCCCATATCAGAAAATGAAATCCAACAAGCCATCAAAGAACTTCCTAAGAAAAAATCCCCAGGGCCTGATGGATTCACAAGTGAATTCTATCAAACATTCAGAGAACAGTTAATCCCAATACTATACAAACTATTTGACATAATAAGCAAAGAGGGAGTTCTACCTAACTACTTTTATGACACAAACATGGTACTGATTCCAAAACCAGTCAGGTCAAAAACAGAGAAAGAAAACTATAGACCAATCTCCCTAATGAATATAGATGCAAAAATCTCAAATAGGATACTAGCAAAAAGACTCCAGCAAGTGATCAGAAGGGTCATCCACCATGATCAAGTAGGATTTATACCAGGGATGCAGGGCTGGTTCAATATTAGGAAAACCATCCACATAATTGACCACATCAACAAACAAACCAACAAGAATCACATGATTATCTCAATAGACGCAGAAAAAGCCTTTGATAAAATACAACACCCATTCCTATTAAAAACACTAGAAAGCATAGGAATAGAAAGGTCGTTCCTAAAAATAATAAACAGTATATATCTAAAACCATCAGCTAATATCATCTGCAATGGGGATAAACTAGATACATTCCCAATAAGATCAGGAGTGAAACAAGGATGCCCATTATCACCTCTACTATTTGACATTGTACTAGAAACACTAGCAGTAGCAATTAGAGAAGAAAAAGAAATTGAAGGCATCAAAATAGGCAAGGAGGAGACCAAGTTATCACTCTTTGTAGATCATATTATGGTCTACTTAAAGAATCCTAGAAATTCAACCAAAAAGCTAATTGAAACAATCAACAACTTTAGCAAAGTTGCAGGATACAAAATAAACCCACATAAGTCATCAGCTTTTCTATATATCTCCAACACAGCTCAGCAGCAAAAACTAGAAAGAGAAATCCCATTCAAAATCACCTTAGACAAAATAAAATACCTAGGAATCTATCTCCCGAGACAAACACAGGAACTATATGAACACAACTACAAAACACTCTCCACACAACTAAAACTAGACCTGAGCAATTGGAAAAACATTAACTGCTCATGGATAGGACGAGCCAATATAATAAAAATGACTATCCTACCCAAACTTATTTATCTATTTAGTGCCATACCCATTGAACTCCCAAAATATTTCTTTACTGATTTAGAAAAAAAACCATAACAAAATTCATTTGGAATAACAAAAGATCAAGGATATCCAGGGAAATAATGAAAAAAAAAACACATATGATGGGGGCCTTGCAGTCTCAGACCTTAAACTATATTACAAAGCAGCAGTCATCAAAACAATTTGGTACTGGCTAAGAAACAGAAAGGAAGATCAGTGGAATAGACTGGGGGAAAGCGACCTCAGCAAGACAGTATACGATAAACCCAAAGATCCCAGCTTTTGGGACAAAAATCCACTATTTGATAAAAACTGCTGGGAAAATTGGAAGACAGTATGGGAGGGATTAGGAATAGATCAACACCTCACAGCCTACACCAAGATAAATTCAAAATGGGTGAGTGACTTAAACATAAAGAAGGAAACCATAAGTAAATTGGGTAAACACAGAATAGTATACATGTCAGACCTTTGGGAGGGGAAAGACTTTAAAACCAAGCAAGACATAGAAAGAATCACAAAATGTAAAATAAATAATTTTGACTACATCAAATTAAAAAGCTTTTGTACAAACAAAACCAATGTAACTAAAATCAGAAGGGAAACAACAAATTGGGAAAAAATCTTCGTAGAAACCTCTGACAAAGGTTTAATTACTCAAATTTATAAAGAGCTAAATCAATTATACAAAAAATCAAGCCATTCTCCAATTGACAAATGGGCAAGGGACATGGATAGGCAGTTCTCAGATGAAGAAATCAAAACTATTAATAAGCACATGAAGAAGTGTTCTAAATCTCTTATAATCAGAGAGATGCAAATCAAAACAACTCTGAGGTATCACCTCACACCTAGCAGATAGGCTAACATGACAGCAAAGGAAAGTAATGAATGCTGGAGGGGATGTGGCAAAGTCGGACATTAATTCATTGCTGGTGGAGTTGTGAACTGATCCAACCATTCTGGAGGGCAATTTGGAACTATGCCCAAAGGGCGACAAAAGAATATCTACCCTTTGATCCAGCCATCGCACTGCTGGGTTTGTACCCCAAAGAGATAATAAGGAAAAAGACTTGTACAAGAATATTCATAGCTGCACTCTTTGTGGTGGCTAAAAACTGGAAAACAAGGGGATGCCCATCAATTGGGGAATGGCTGAGCAAATTGTGGTATATGTTGGTGATGGAATACTATTGTGCTAAAAGGAATAATGAACTGGAGGGATTCCATGTGAACTGGAACAACCTCCAGGAAGTGATGCAGAGCGAGAGGAACAGAACCAGGAGAACATTGTACACAGAGACTAATACACTGTGGTATAATCGAACGTAATGGATGTCTCCATTAGTGGCGGTGTAATGTCCCTGAACAATCTGCAGGGATCTAGGAGAAAAAAACACTATTCATAAGCAGAGGACAAACTGTGGGAATAGAAACACCAAGGAAAGGCAACTGCCTGACTCCAGCGGTTGAGGGGACATGACAGAGGAGAGACTCTAAATGAACACTCTAATGCAAATACTATCAACAAAGCAATGGGTTCAAATCAAGAAAACATGTGACACCCAGTGGAATCACGAGTCTGCTATGGGGGGTGGGGGAGGAGGAAAAGAAAATCATCTTTGTCTTTAATGAATAATGCTTGGAAATGATCAAATAAAATATTATTTAAAAAAAAGAAATATGATGTAGTTTCCCACAAAATATATCTATCTGTATATATTTATTTATTTATTTATTAAGTCTACTCTAAGCACTCAGGATACCAATTTAGGCTAAAGGGAGTCATGCAGCCTAATGGGGGAGACCACCATATGCAAACAGATCAATTGGAGGGAGTCAGCAGAGAAGCCACGGGCAGTAAGGGAATCGGGAAAGGCTTCCTGGGCTTTGGGCTCAGCCAGAGATGAAGCCAGGGGGGACACGTCTAGAGGCCGAAGGAACACCAGGGAGGGGGTGTCGCTGAGTGGCAGGTCTTGGGGGTTTGGGGGAGGGTGGAAGGAACAAGAAGAGTGGAAGAGGCCATGAAGGCCAGACTGGGGTTGTTGGAGGCACCAGGCAGCCACCAGAGGTGATGGAGTGTAGACGGACTAGTTAGTTAGAGAGTTTACAGAGTTGGGGAGTGGCTGAGTCAAATGTGGGTTTGGGGAGTCTCCCTTTGACAGCCGATTGGGGGACAGACTGGAGCGGGGAGAGAGGGGAGGTAGGCGGACCCCCAGACAGGAGGGGATGAGGAGGGTCTACACCAAGTGGGGCCAGAGCCCAGGGAGGGAGAGAAGGGGCACACCAGAGATTGGCCAGAAGCCGGAGCCCCCATCTGGGACGCTGAATCGGACTGATGGCCACACACACCATTTGAAGCGTCCTCACTGGCCCACAAGGATGGAGGAAGTTTCCACATCACAAGTTCCCTCTACGGATGAAGTTACAGAGATGTAACCGGCCAGAAGAGCTGGGCTTGACCACACAAAAAGAAGTTCTGTGCCAAAAGTCACCCAACTAGCAGGAAAGAAGCCTGTCGGGTAATCGGCAGGAGTGACCCGACCTACAGGGAATTCAGGCGAAGCCAGAGGGAAATTCGTTCTCTGAAGGAGGAGCGACTCGGGAAAGAAGAACCGGCCCGAGCGGCCCAGATTCTGCCCAGGAGGGCGTTCGTAGTGTGGAAGCTCCTTCCAGCAAGGCAGCAGCTCTACCACAGCTCTCTTTGGGAAAGGAGAAGCCCAGGGATGTGGCTGGACCTCACAGCTGGCCGGGGCCACAGGCTCAGATTTTAGGTGGGAAGAGAGGGAAGGGGCAGGACCTGAACTTGGGCCTTCCTGACCCCAAAGCTGGTCCTCTATCCCCCAAGCCACGGCTTTTTTCTTCCTTTCTTATGTGATTGTTCTCATCTTCAGAGAGCTACACCCAGCAATGGAAGGTAAAATGGTTTTGTTTTTTCAAGAAAGACGGAGAGAGAAGGAAGCGGAGATGGAGGAGAGGAAGCAGGAGGCTGTCAGCCACCGATGGGAGAGACGGGGCAGGGGGGCAAGGAAGGTGGGACAGACAGGCCGAAGTAGAAGTGTCTAAGGAGGGGAAGAGGGAAGACCATGAAAGAAAGGAGAGGAGAAGGAAGGACAGGCAGAGGGATGCCAGAGGAGAGAGCAGGAGAGCAGGAGAGTGAGGAGCCAGGACCAGAGGCTGGAGACGAAGGGTTCCAAATAGAGGGAGAAGGGAGGGAAGGGTCCGAGAGACGGGGTGACCAAGAGACAAAGAGCACATAGAGGAGGAAGGACTGATACTGAAAGGCAGAGACAAGAGAGAGCAGGGAAGACTGGGGGGCAGAGATGGAGAGACCGGACAGAGGGGAGACAGAGCCAGAGATGGGGGGATTGAGGAACAGAGAGAGGGAAAACAAGGACAGAACAGGAAGACTGGAGGGACAAAAAGGGGATACTCGGGGACAGAGAAGGGGGACTAAGAGACATTTTTATGGGCTTCCTGAAAAACAGAAGGGGAGTCAGAGACATAATTAGGGATCAGTGAGAAGGGAAGATGGGGAGACTGAAGAAAGGAAGGGGCCTCTGGGGGGCTGAGAAAAGGGAAGACTCACTTGCTTCCATCTTGATCCAATCTCTGGCTCTGACCTCAATTGTTCCCGTTTTACCCCCCAGAGCTCAGTTACTCTGGTTTTTAAAGGAGGGAGGGTAGAAGGGAGGAGAAGAGGAAGCAATAGTGGCTTAAGTCCTCCTAGGAAGTTGCCCTAATCTCTGACACCCAGCACCCACAGGAAACCCTCAGTGTCCCCAGAGACAAATCTATTACAGTTCTCAGACCTCAGGAGCACCTGGCATTTTCCCTTGAATGTTGCACTAAGAAGTCAGAACCGTCTACCTAAAATCAAAACTTAGAGCAGTAGCAGATTTGAGTCCGAAAAGACTTTTCCTGGCACAGCAAAAATGTACTGCTTACAAGTTAGGGATAGGTTGTTATTTTTCTCATGTCTTAAGTATTAGGGCACAGGGGGTAGCTAGGTGGCAAAGGGAATAAAGAACCAGGCCTAGAGATGGAAGGTCCTGAGTTCAAATCTATACTCAGACACTTCCTATCTGTATGACCCTGGGCAAGTCACTTGACCCCAATTGTCTAGCCTTTACTGCTCTTCTGCCTTGGAACCAATATTCAATATCAATTCCAAGACAGAAGGTAAGGGTTAAAAAAAAAAGGATTAGGGCATCCTATTGAACTTTCATATAAAAATAATTATAATCTGAACTTTTACTCATATATAGTAAATACCATTTCACACATACAGTGAATAATTGGTTCAAAAATATGGCCTCACTATAAGCTAATTATTAATAATTTCTTTATATTCAAGATTATTTTAGCTGAAACTCACTCCTCATTTAAAGTTACCTTGTGGTTGATATAATATATGGGGGCAAAGCCAAGATGATGGAGAAGGTACACTGATTCACCTGATCTCTACCAAACTATCCTACAGAAAACCATGATATAATGCCTCAAAGTGAATTCTGCAGCAGCATAACCTACACCAAAAAATGGGTGAAATAATTTTTCAGCCCAAAACAATTTGGAAGACCAACTCAAAAGATCTATTGCTCCAGGGTGGAAATGGAGCACAGAGCAACATGCCAAGGCACTCCCCACCTTGGCAATAGGTTTTGGGGGCAGCTGAATCTGCAGCCAAGACTTTCAGAGCTCTCAGCCATGGTAAGGGGAGTCAGAGAACTGCTCAGAAGGCAATTTCCGGAATGCCACACTGCCTTACACAGATCCAGGCTGCAGTCCTGAGTCAAGGTCTCAAGGAGATGAGGAGCACCAGCACCCACTAGTGCTTGTGGCTGCAGGGAAGTTCCAAGACTTCCATCTTGGATTTTTTTTTAAATTAAAACAATTTTTAAAAGAAATTATCAAGGAAAACTGCCCTAATATTGTAGAATCAGAGGGTAAAAAAGAAATAGAAAGAACCCATCAGAAAGAATCACTTCCTGAAAGAGATCCTAAAAAGATAACTCCCTCCCAGGAATAGTATAGCCAAATTCCCAAACTCCCAGATCAAGGAGAAAATATTGCAAGCAGCCAAAATAAAAAAAAATCAAATGTGGTGGAGCCATAGTAAAACTAACACAAGATTTGATAGCTTCTTCATTAAAGGATCAGAAGGAAGCCTGGAATATAAAATCCCAGGGAGCAAAGGTGTAAGAACTTCAACCAAGAATCCCTTACCCAGCAAAACTGAGTATAATCCTCTAGGGGGAAAACTAGGTATTTAATGAAATAGACGGCTTTTAAATATTGCTCTTGAAAAGACTAAAGCCGAATGGAAATTCTGACTCTTAAATAACAAAGACTCAAGAGAATCATAAAAAGGAAAGTATAAAAAGCATTTTTTCAAAGGAAAAAAGAAGCATAAAACAGGAAAGAGAAATCAAAAGGTATTCATTAAGGTTCAACTTTTTACATAGCTACATGGGAAGATGATTCTTGTAATTCTTCAAACCTTTATTATCATTAGGGCTGTTAGAAGTGTGTATACATAGACAGAGAGCAAGCGCATGAGTTGAATTTGATGGGATGTTATCTAAAAAACAATAAAATGAAGGGCTGAGAAAGAAAAATGCATTGGGAGAAGGAATAGAATGGGGTAAATGACCTCACACAGAAGAGGAATGAAGGAGCTTTTATAATGGAGGGGAAGGTTCATCATTAAGAAATGCCCAAATTAATTATTTAAATTGATTTATTATTTAAATTAATTAAATTATTTATTTAAATTGGTTTATTATTTGAATTAATTAAATTATTTATTTAAATTGGTTTATTATTTTAATTAATTAAATTATTTATTTAAATTGGTTTATTATTTGAATTAATTAAATTATTTATTTAAATTGGTTTATTATTTTAATTAATTAAATTATTTATTTAAATTGATTTATTATTTAAATTAATTAATTAAAATAATTTTCAATTAAAAAGAAGAAAAGAGAAAGACATGCCCAGCAAGACCACATCCACAGGATCCTGAAATCTTGGCGTGTTCCCACTGGGACATGAGGCAAGATCAGAGGGACCAAAAGGGAGGTGATGTCTAACAATAGATATACCTCCATGAGTCACATCCTGGACAAGCATGTCTTGAAAGGGGGAGAAAACTGCCAATAGACTGTTCCCTGGAGGAATAATAAGGAGTTTAGGTTCCTGCAGGCAGCATTATTAGTTAAATAAGCAGCACTGAAATTTCCTTGAACAGACATTAGTCCAATTGGCCTTCCTCTGTTTACACAGGGAGTAAAATCCTTTTAAATGGAATATAAGCCTTTGGAGAATCAGGAAGAGGAGGAAGAGGGTGGGATAGGGCAGGAGAGAAGGGAGGAGCTCCTCTCTGCTGTTATGGGGAGCTAAATGAATTACGGGGATCCCTTCCACATTGAGGGGGGAGTGGGGTCATCTGGAAAAGTCACGGAAAAGTTTTCGGCCTTTTCTTTGAACCAGAGAAGAAATCTGAATTGTTTGTCTTTTATGGGGCGATGACTCCACGGCACTGTAATATTTGGGTTAAGGATTGGCCGCAGGCTCTATTGTTTGGAACCTTTCAGACTAACCTTTGCCTGCCATTCCAAAGAGTTCCCTTTCGATTTCTTATGCCAACCCGCCATATGTCAAAACCAAGATGGAGAAAGTTGTGGCGGGGAAGGGATGCCTGAACGTGCTTCACGTAAAGCTGCCCAACAGAGCCAATAATCCACGTGGTCTGGGTGAGAGTTATCAACAGCCAGGCTCAATTCCCTTTAAGTGTCTTGGTCCAAAGGTCCGTGCTTTGGGCAGAACCAGCCCCTCAGGTGCATCTGAGCCAACTGAGGCCAGCTCTGGCAGAGTTTAACAGCTCATGCCTTTGCCATCCTTGGCTGAGCCAACACGGGCATCCTTGACTCTAGGGAGCCAATAGTTGCCCCGAAGGGTCCCTGGAAGCATGACCCCACCGTTACCCTTCAGGGGACTTGAAGGGGCCACCCACTGTAGACTATCACAGAGTGGCCCCTGGAGGATAAATTAGGGCAGACAATGGCCACAAGGATGCTCAGCCTAGTCCTGACCAAGGAGGACTTGACTCACGAGCATCCCCAAGTCATCCACTGCTGAGACTTAACTACCCCTCACTCAATGACTTAATAAAGGTCCCTCAAGAGTGGTCAAGCCTCCTTCTAAGGAAGTGTTCCAGGGAATTCCCTTCTGGGGCTCCGCTGTACCCCTTGGCATTTGCTCTTTACAGGAGAGTCAGCCTTGGGAGCAGATACACCCAGGTCTGGGGCTCCGCTCAGGAGTCTAAGAAAATTCTAAAAAAATCTAAATTTCTAAAAATCTAAAAAAAAAAATTCAGCATCATCCTTTCTGGGGTTACCAGGAGGTCCTCGGAACCAACCGGTACCAGTGGTGTTTGTTTGTTTGGGAGAATAGCTAAAACTGAAAAGGTGCCTCTCCCATTTCTGAACGCTCAAACCTTCTCAACTCTCCCGGATCCACCTGAATTTGAACCCAAAGCTCGGCGTGCACTCTGGGCTATTGAAGGGCCTCTGGGTGGATTTGAATCAAGGATTCTGCTCCAGCTAACTTCTGATTGAAGATGTGAATCTCTCCCTCTTGCCCTCCCTGCCAGGGAAAACGCTTTGAACTTTCCTTTCTCTTCTCAAAGACAGATCAAGTTTCTGGCCCGACCAGCTCAGGAAAGGCAGAATCCTCTCAATGGAGCCATCCTTCCCAGGGAAGTCTGGGCGGGCTCTGACGCCAGGATGGTCCCAGGCTCCGGCTCCAGCTCCTAGCCATGGCACAGCAAGCAATCTGCGACCGTGAGAGGCCGAGGCTCAGAAGGACCTGGCAAAGCCATCAGTTACCAACCCAGAGAGGCCAGTGGACCCCGACGCAGCGAGAATGGCTTATCGATGCCCTTTGGTGGCTGTGTGAGGTCTAGAAATGCCTCCCACACCAGGGTTGGGAATGGGCTGGGTTTTCTTTTTTTAACTCTTCCCTTCTAGCTTGGAATCCGTATCATGTATTGGTTCCAAGCCAGAAGAGCTAGAAAGTGGGGATTCAGTGACTTGCCCACAGTCACACAGCTAGGACTTTTCTTTTTTTAAACCTTCACCTACTGTCTTGGAATCAATACTGTGTATGGGCTCCAAGGCAGAAGACTGGTCAGGGCTAGGTCATGGGGGTGAAGTGACTGGCCCAGGGTCACACAGCTGGGAAGTGTCTGAGGCCAGATTTGAACCCAGGACCTCCCATCTCTAGGTCTGGTTCTCAATCCGCTGAACCACGCAGTCCCCCCGCCAATAATTGGTTCCAAATGACACAGTCTGACCTGCTCATGAGCCTGCCTCCATCATAGTGACTAGAAAAGCCAAATTAGCCCATGGAGCCCACAGTGCCTCCCAAACCGAGTTCCTGGGGTCCCTGAGGGGCGCCTAGAAGGAACCTTCTCCCCAGGATACTCTCAGGAGGGTCTCTCACCTCCTACCCCAGACCAGTGGGGAGTGACCAGGCCGAATCCTCTCTCTTCTCTCCCTCCACCAGGGGCTCCTCTGGCTCTCTCCCTGCGGGTGGCGCCGGGACTGGCCCAGGAACGCCCCCTCCCATCCTCCCAAGTGGGTCCAGAACAGCTGAACCCGGAATCGACCATCAGTGACCAGCAATCCATTTGCCAGACTTCTGGGAAAGCAGATTTGGGGAGCAGGAAGGGCTCGGCGAGGGGCGGGAGGCAGGCTGAGATGGGGAAGGAGGAGGGAGCTGGTTCTGGGTGCTCCCAGGGGACCAGGCAGCTTCACCCAGGGGTCTCGGGGCTGCGCACACAGAGCCTACAAGCTTTTTATTTCTTATTTTTACGAGAAACATTTTTGAAGTTTGTAATGGAAGAAAACTGTGGACACTTTAAAGCATGTTGGCTGGCTTTTCCCTTTAGTCTGATGAATAAAAACAACTTGCTTTGTGCTGGAATATTCAACAAGTGCTCCCCTTCCTTGGCTCCCAGCCAAGTTCTAGCTGGTGGGAAGGACAAAGTGCCCAGAAACTGCCTGGGCATGGGGGGGGGGGGAGCAACCCGGAGGCGTCAGCCATTTTTCTTTCCTTCCTCTTGGCAGAGGTACTCTACCATGTCCTTCTCCAGCTCCTGTTACAGATGAGGAAACTGAGGCAAACAGGGGGACGCTTATAGGTTCTGAGGATGGAGTTGAACTCGGGTTTTCCTGACTCCGCGGCGCCTCCTGGTGGCCCTTTTGGAAGCCACTTTTCCAAAGCCACACAGCTGGGGTCACTTTTCTCCTGAGAGGCGGGTAGCCCGCGTGCCCTCGGCTCCCACTGGGCTGTGTCCTTGCCCTTCTCTCGAGCTTCCTGGGGAAGCAGCTTCTTTATCCCCGAGGTGTGGATGAGGGGGAGCCCCCCCCCCCCGGCCTTCCACTTCCAATGGGAAGCGAGTGAGCCCCGGCTCCTTGTCTCCCTGGACGAGCAGCGAACGTCCCCCGAGTCTCGGGGGCCTTAAGGGGGCGAGGGAGCCCGGCCAGAGGCCCTCCAAGGGGGGGCCCTACGGGGCCTGGGAAGGCAGCGCCTCCGCTCCTCAGGTGGGAGGGGACTAGCAGGTGGTTGAAGGCCTTGGAAGGATGGAGCTCTCCAGGACGCGGAAGTCCTCCCTTCCGTGCTCATTGTCCGACCCCCCTCGGGCCTGGTGGTGTAGTCGGCGACCACCCCCCAGCCTCGGGCCTTTGCGTTGTAAACCCACCCGCCCGCCCACTTTCCCGGCTCTAATCCGGCCCCCTTTCTTTCCCCAGCTCCCCGCCCCCGCCCCCACCAAGCGGGGGAAGGTGTGGAGCCCCGATATCGCGGGCGTCAGACCCCCCGGGGCCCTCGGACGCAATGCAGCCTGGAGAGGAGGAGATGGCCACGAAGGTCCAAAACTGGAAAATGGCATCCTTTTCCGAGGGGGGGGAGGAGATGGCGGCCAAGTGCGGGAAGCCCCCTCCCGCCCCCCCGCCCCGCCCCCGGAGGCGCTGCAGCCGACGGAGCTAGCTCACACGCAGAAATCAGAGTGCTGGGGAATGGAGGAGTTTATTTTCAAATAGGAAGCACATACACACACATATACACACGTACACACACACCCCCGGACAGGAGCGCTAGACGAGGCAGGGAAGTCACCACGGGGAGGGATTGTTCCGAGAGGCTCCCGCGGCCTCCCTCTCAGGGAAGTCGAGGCTGGTCCGCGGCTGGGCTCCGGGTGCCCCGAAGGACCCGGCCATGTAGACGAGAAGGGTCCCCGGTGCCATCGCAGAAGGCCTCAGGCAGCCGGGGGAAGGCCGCCCCGCCTCCTTCGCTATCCCCCATTCCGCGGGGCCTGCACATCTGGGGGGGGGGGTGAACATTTGGAAGCGGAGAGCCTCCATCAGAGATGGGGGTGTCGGGGCGGGAGGTGGGGAGATGTCCGGGCTCCAAGAGATGGAGGCGCACATCTGGAAGGGGAGGGGTTCGGGGGGGGGGTATGAGGCAGGGAGGCGCACATCTGGAAGCAGAGAGCCTCCATCTGAGCTGGAGGGTGCGGATGGGGGAGGAAGGCGCACATCTGGTAGGGGATGTGCAGGTTGGGGGAGGGAGGTGCACATCTGGAAGAGGATGCACATCTGGAGGCACAAAGCCTCCAGCTGGGCCGGGGAAAGGGGGTCCGGGGGAGGGGGGTCCGGGGAGGAAGCGCACGTCCGGCCGCGCGTGGAGCCCTCGTCGGGATCTTGGCGGTGGTTCCGACGCCCCTCCGGCGATTCCGAGGCCCAGACGGTGGCGGCTGCAGGTGGGGTTGGGGTCGAGGCAGCCGCCGGGTCGAGCCGCCTCGTCTATCTACCCGGGGCTCGTGGTGCGGCCGCGGTGGCTCCAGCGGCGGCGGCGGCGACTCCGGCGCGGGATCCCGGGCGGCAGCTTCGGGGGGCCGCGGGCCCCAGACGCCTGACCCGCGGCGGCGAGGGCGGCCGGACTACAGGAGGGCCCGGGGGCCGCAGGGTGGAGGCAGGCGCCGAGGGGCGCGGGGCTGGCGGCGAGGCGGGCGGGCGCCGCGGGGGCCCACACGAGCCCATAGTAGGCGGCCAGCAGCGCCGCGGCCAGCGACACACACACGCAGTAGGCACACACGGGCGCCAGGCGCAACCAGCGGCCCGCGGGGGCCTCGCTCCCCACCGCCTCGAAACCCGGCTCGGGCTCCGAGGCGCCGCCACCGCAGCCGCCGCCGCCGCTGGAGCCGCCGCCGCCGCGCATCCCTGCGGGGAGCCGGGACCGCTGCTCCTGGTTCGGCCCGACCACTCCCGCGCCTGCCCGCACCGAATCTGAGCCCGAGCCCGAGCCCGCAGCCCCGCAGACTCCTGAGTCCGCCCCCAAGCCCGCCAGTCACTCTTCAGATTTGGCCTAACCCCGCCCCCATCAAAGCGCAGCGTGCTAGCCCCGCCCCCAAACCGGTCCCTCAATTTCCAAAGCCTTCTAAATTCAAAGGGAGCCCGACGTTCTAGCCCCGCCCCCTTCTGTGGCTAGGACTCTAACCTCCGCCAGGACCCTCCACTCCCCCAGAGATCTTATCCCCGCAGTCAAAAAGCGGACCCTCAGCCTGCACCCCACTTCTCATCAAGAACCCCAAAGCCTGAGCATCCCACCTCTCTGCTAGGTCTACATCCTCCAGAGCCCAGGCCGATTCCAGCGGCAAGATGGGGTCACTGGTGCCCCGAAAGGGGAAGAAGCCAGGCGTGCTGGAGCCCCCCCTCCCCCCCCATCCGGCACAGACCCCAAAGCAAGGAGAGGAGGCACCCAAGGTCCTTACAGCGGGCTCTTTTATTAACATTGGTGGGAGAGGGCGCAGGATGAAGAGAAAGGCCGAGCCCCTTCCCTCCCGTACCACCGAGGCAGGGATCCAAGCATTAGGGACAGCGACCTGCACCAGGAAGGGATGAATCCACCACCCCCAGTCCCTAGGGCACCACCCCCTCCCCCCTCTGCCTCCATGTCCCCCAGCAGGGAGGCTGAATGACCCAGAACTTCCAGGGGGGTTGTGGGAAGTGCTGGACGGAATGATGGGGAGAAGCAACCTCGGACCCCCCAGATCTCACACTAGGGCCCAACATGCCCCAACTCTGCAATGGGGATGGGACTAGATCAATGAGAGCCAGAGCTGGCTCTCTGAGCCAAGCATGCACCCTGCCCCGGTCACTTCCCCTCCCCAGGGGGGGTGGCACCAGGGTTGGAGCTGGGATCAGGCTGGGTGGCTCTCGGTGAGCTCTGCTCCATCTCCTCTCCCCAGTCGGACACCGGCTGGTGGCCTCCAGCAGGAGAAAAGGGGCTGGCTGGGGCCTCAGGGGCAGGACTCCCCTGCTTGGGTCCTGGGGCCTGCCCTGAGCCACCAGCACCTGCTTGCTGTTGCTGCTCCTCCTCCTCCTCTTCTTCCTCTTCCTCCTCCTCCTCCTCCTCCTCCTCCTCCTCCTCCCCCCCAGAGTCTCCATCCTCTTCATCATCCTCTTCGTCATCGTCACCACTCACATCCTCCCACTGGTCCTCATCCTCATCAGCTGTGGCTTCGGTTTCCTCTGGAGCTGTGGGCTCTGGGGCTGTGCTGGGGGCCTCAGGCTGTTGGGTAAGGAGAGCAGGGCAGGCCTGAATCTTCTTTCCCCGTCCCTGCCTCCTCCCCATCCTCCCCTCAGAGCCTGGCAGCATCTGGCCAGCTGGGGTGCTGTTTCCTCCCTACCTTTGGCTCTGGGACGGAGGGCTGCTCCTGGGGAGCCGCAGGCAAGTCCTCCACCTCTTCCTTAGGCTCCCAGCGGTCATCATGGTGGCTGGGGGAATCAGGCATGAGTCAGTGAGGAAGAGGACTGGGAAGAAGGGGGATAACCCCCAGCAGCCTTTGTGAACCCCCATTTCTTTCAGAGGCAGGAACATCCTCCCGGAACAGGGGCAGGAACAGGCTCAAGCAGAAGATTCTCACCTGTAGCCCCGGGGGGGCCCCTTGACCCGAGGACGGCTTGTCTTCCTCCTCCTACGGTTGCCAGGCACTGTCTTGTGTTGGGACAAGAAGTCCCCAAAGGTTGGGGGTTTGGGGGGTCGGCTGCTGCCCTCATCTGTGGAGAGACGGGCCTTCAAGCCAACCTCCTCCCCAGCCTGGAACAAAGCCCTTCCCCCACCCCCCATCCATCCCTGGACACTAACCATGATGTGCAGGTGGCTCTGATGCAGTGCTAGGGCCATCCTTGAACCTGGAGAAGACAGACCAACTTTTAGCCAGTGAAAACGTTGATGGGGGAAAGCAGGAAAGGGCGACAAGGCAAAGGCGTAGAGATGATAGAAAGCAGCCAGGAATAGGGCAGTGAAGACAGAGCAGAGAAAGGGGGGAGGAGGCGGCCGAGGGAGAGACGGGGAGGTGAGGGAGAACAGGCTGAGCAAATAAAGGGCAGGCGGGGAAATGAGAAAAAGAGAAAGGGCCCAGGAAGACCCAGCAAGGAGCGGCAGGAAGGGCAGCCCAGCTCTTCCCCATGACAACTCCAAAAACACCTAGAAAATACACGGAAGTCCGGTCATGGAGCCATGGCTATGTGGGAGAATAGGAGGGTCCAGGCTCACCCCGAGGGGTCAGGAGGGGGCTCAAGGCTGTGTGCTGAGTTGGCACACAGAAGGGCCAGTCCAGAATCACAAAAGGGGCTCAGACACCAGTGGGGGTGCACGATCTTAGGCTCAGTCCTCAGCCCAGAAAAAAAAGAGGAGGAAGCCTACACCAACAGGGAGCCTACAATTCTTCCACTCTGAACCTGCCAGAGCTTTGAAGAAGGCTGCCTGTGACTGAGTGAGAGAGCAGCTAGTCTTCTGAAGCTCCAACCAGGCATGCGCTCCAAGGCCTGCTGCTCAGACACAAATCCAGGAATGAGACCAGGAGCACAGCTCAAACTTTGCCCTGGAATAGACTGAAGCCACTGACAGCTCGCAGGTCCCCAGGCTGAGCTATCCTTGAAATCCTGGGATAACAAAACATTCCATGCCCTGAGACTAGGGTGCCCTAAAGAGCACACAATACAACCAAGTACGGCCAAGATACTCCCTCCAGAAAGGCAGGGTCCAGCCCTAACACAGAGCCCGAGTGAAAAAGACTGGAAGAATGAGCAAACAAAAAAGAAATCCCACTCTAAAAGACTGTTAAGGCGACAGGGCTGCTTAAGACAAACCCAGAAGAAAATGATTCTAAATCATTTACAAACAAGCCTGCAAGAAAAACACAGCTTGACCACAAGTTCAACTAGAATTCCTGGAAAAGATGAAGCAAGAGTTTAAAAAGGGCTAGAAATGATTTTATAAGTGAAATGACAGTTCTAAAGTAAAAAACTGGAAAAGACATGAGAACACAAGAAGGAGAAACTGCAAAAGAAATGAGAACTATGGGAGAAAGAACTAGAAAGGTAACAAGCAGGTATAAAAGGTACAAAACCTTACCCAAGGAACAGAATCCTTGAAAATTAGAAAAGACCAAATAGAAGTTAATGACTCTGTGAGGCAATAAGACAAATGAAAGACCAAGTGATGAAAAGGCTGAAAAAAAACAAAAAAACATTTAAAGTATTTCATATCAGAAACAACTAGAAAAGAGATCAAGAAACTATAATTAAAAATCGAAGAACCTGAAACAGAAAAGATCAACAAAAACTCATTTTTAAAAATCAATAGATTATGATGAATAGGAAAATGTAAATTACTTAGAAAAAATTGCTGGGAAAACTAGACATCAGTCTGGTAGAAATTATACTTAATCTACTACCTTACATTATATTCCACAATATATTCTATACAGATACACAACCTTAATATTCAAGATCATGCTACAAAAAAAAATTATAAGAGAAATAGATCATATACCTCTCCCAGCTATGGGTAGATGTATTTATAACCAAAAGAAAAAAAAGAGATATTTTGCGTTATATGAAACCAAAAAGCACAAATTAATACATCCAGGGCAAGACAGGAAGTGGAAGAATAAGAAAAAAATCTTTGTATCAAATTTTTCTTTTAAGGGTTTGGGATCCAAGATAAACAAAAACAGGTTTATATATGTGCATAAACACATTTGTATACATGCATACATTATGTGTATACACACACAACCAACAGTCATTCCCCAAAAGATAAGTGGTCAGAGGATAAGAACAAATAATTCTCAGAAAAGTTGCAAACTATTAAAAAAACACAAGAATGTTCCAAATCATTAATAAGAAGAAAAATACAAATAAAAACAACCTATAGGCTTCACCTCATGCCTTGTAAATTGGCAGAAACAGTCATTTTTGATGTGAATAATCAATGTCAGAGGGGTTGTGCAAAGACAGGAACAAGTGCATTCCTGATTAAGATGTAAACTGGTAAGACCATTTTGCAGAGAAATCTAGGAGAACAAGTATGGCCCCCCAAGAAGAGCCAGGAGAAGATTCTCCCCATCCAAACCCTTTTCAGAGGTGGGGAATTCCACAAGGGTTATATGTGCATCACCCCATGACAAAGTTATGCTAATTTTTTTCCTCCATCTTTTTTGTCTTAAAAAAATACTATGTGTTATGGGGAATGGCTCTCTGGGAGGAGATGGAGACTGGAGGAAGCTACAGGGCTATAAAAAAGCAGAATGTATCAAAAAATTATTTTAAAAAGAGAATCAAGGGCTGCTGGAAAGCTGTAACCAAAAACCATCATGATTCAACAAATTGTAAAATTGCGCAGATCTCATAGGAGGGGAAATGTGGAGCCAAGATAGCAAAGTGGCAAGCAGAAGAACAACGAACTCCCCCGTCTCCCAACACCTCCTCCAAACAAGTCTAGGCCAAATCCTGACAAGGAAATCCACTGTCATTTGTCTGTAGGCATAGGGAGATAGCCAGTGAGGTCGATGGGCATTGGGCATGGGGCCTTGCCAGGCACGTGCTACTGAGCATTCCCACACAAGAAAGTGTACAGCAAGGCAAGAAGAGTTCCCAGATGTGACACAAAGGGCGCCATTTTACTTGTGTAGAATGCAACAACAGGTGCCACCTGGCAGCTCTATGCCCGACTCTACGCCATTCAGGGTCAGAGATCTAGGGCAGACTGAGGAGGGAAATTGTCCCCAAGTGTGGCGTTCCAGAGCGAGAAGCAGCCGCAGGGCCAGGGCTGGTACAGAACAAGGGGCAAGTCCAGTGGCAAGCAGGAGCTGTGTTGCTCAGATCCTGGAAATGGAGCAGGGTCTGAGTTCCAGGCCAGTCAAAAGTCAGCTGAGGGATCCCAGACCAGATGGAAGCCTACACTTCTGTCACTTTGAACCTGCAAAGTTCCTGATAACCGAGAGTAACTGAATACAGCAAACACACAGACCTGTAGCTCAGACCCAAAGACAGGTCAAGAAATTGCAGAACTGAGGCCAAGAGGATAGAGAGCAAACCACTTTGCAGGTACTGAAAGCTTACAGGTCTCCAGCCTGAGCTATCCCTCAGATTCTGGGATAATACAACACTCGATACGTCCCAGAAAGCAACAGCAGGATCAGCCCCGATCCCTGTAGAAGCACACAGGGCCTTACCTGAACAAAATAAAATCTGAGATCAGGAAGAGGGCTGGATAATTGAAAAAAAATTTTAAAGGATCTCATTATAAAGAGCTATTCTGGGGAGATTTAAGAAACCAACTCACAAGACAATGATTCCAAAAGGTCTCAAAGCAAAGGTTCAAATGAAAACAATACATGGGCACAGATTCAAAAAGAATTCCTTGAAGATGTTAAGCAAGAGCTTAGAAAAAAAGATTTTAAAATGTTTTTGTCAATGAAATGAAAAAGAAATGAGAGATATGGAAGAACAGATTGGAAAAAGAATTAATGCTTGGCACAAGACATATAAACCCTTGCCCAGAAAACAAACTCCTTCAAAACAAGAATGGACCAAATAAGAGCCAACAATTCTATCAGTCAACATGAAATATTAAAATCAAAAGGCTAAAAAAAATTAAAGATCTAAACTTATTTCATAGGAAAATAACTGAAGTGGAAAACAGAGCAAGGAAAGATAATTTAAGAATCAATATTCTGCCTGCAAGCCTTGACCAAAAACAAACAAACCTAGAAATCATATTTCAAGAAATTGTAAAACTGCTCAGAACTCTTAGGATGAAAAGAAGACAAAGAGAAAATGGAATCTATATGTCACCTCCTAGAAGAAACCTTCAATTTATTTGAAAACTTTCAGGGATATCACATCCAAAATCCAAGAGCTTCTAGATTTAAAAAAATATTAACTTACACATACATATATAGATATATACAGCTATATATAGATGAACT
Organism: Monodelphis domestica; assembly: GCF_027887165.1. Lineage (NCBI taxonomy): Eukaryota > Metazoa > Chordata > Mammalia > Didelphimorphia > Didelphidae > Monodelphis > Monodelphis domestica. Next base: position 420,159,341 of record NC_077230.1, read on the forward strand.
GCAAGCAACCAGATAGAAATAATTCATGTACCGAGCAACTACAGCCAGAATCACACAAGACTTAGCTGTCATCACTAAGAAGAGTAGTTAACATGGATTAATATATTAAAGAAGATAAAGGAAACAAAAATAACTTAACCAGCAAACAGAGTATAATTTTACAAGGGACAAAATGGGGCTCTAATGAAAGAGGATTTTCAAGCCTGTCTAATGAAAAAAACACCCAAGCTGCACGGAAATTTTAACATTATAAAACAGGAGTAAAAGACAATATAAAAAGGTAAGCCGGAACAAATAATCATAAAGGATTAAACAAGGATAAACCATTTACGTCCTAATGAATGCAATTCCAATTAGAATTTCCATTATAATATGGGGGACATGACACATGTCCCCTCTGAACCCTCCTATCACCAGAGATCAATGAAGGAATCAATTAGTGTGGTCCTGTTATATCTGAATGAGCTTAAAAAAGAAATGGGAAGGGAAGGGAAGAGGAATATGATAGGCAGGAGGAAAAAGAGAAAAAGGAAAGTTAGGATAAATTATCACATACTAAAGGCATACAAGAAGTTTACACAAACAAGGAGGAAGTAACAGATGACACTTGAACCTGTCATGTGATTCCATCAAAGGAACGAAAAATATATACACACATCTGAAAACAGGAATACATTTCATGCAACAAGGAAAAAAGAGAAAGGAGGGAATAAAAGGAAAGGGTTAATCCTAAACAAATTAAACTCTAAGGACATACATAAATATTTACAAACCTCTATATATGGTGGCAAAGAAGCAGAAATTCAGAAAGTTCCCATCAACTTGGGGATGGCTAAGTAAGTTATAGTAAATAAATGATTGACTACTATTATGCTAAAAGAAATGCTTAAAAGAGGATGGTTTTGCAGAAACCTGGGAAGACATGTAAAAATGGATGCAGAGTAAAGTGAAAAAAACCTAGAGAACAATTTATACAAGGACAGCAACATTCAAATGAACAACTTTGAAAGATTTAGGAACTCTGATTGGCATTCCAGAGGATTCATAAGGAAAAAGGCTTCCTACCTTCTGAAAAAGAAGTGAAGGGCTCATAGAGCAAAAATTAGAATTTTTTTTGGATGTGATCAATTTGGGAATTTTTTTTACTTAATTATCCATGTTTATAATGGCTTTTTTTCTCAATTAAAAAGAAATAGGAAATAGGAAGTAGGTTTTACTAATTGAAAAAAATGGGGGGGACAACTAAAAGTTCCCAGGAACATTATAACCAAAAAACAGATCTTCCAGGTCAAAGAAAAAAATCTTGCAAGCAGACAGGAAGAAAGAATTCAAATACTGATAAAATACAGACAGTATTACACAAGATTTAGTAGACAACACTTTAAAGAAATGGAAGCTTGGAACATGAGGTTACAGAAGGGAAAAGATACAGCTTTAAACCAAGAATGACAACCAGCAAAATTGAGCAAATCCTACTGAGGAATAACAATAGACCTCTAATGAAATAAATAAATTCCAAGGAAATACAAAGACAGGAATCAAAAGAATCATAACACATTAAATGAGGATAAATATGAAGAGATAACAGTCCCCACTCTGAACATTTTTTCATGAGGAATCCTATAAGGCAGAAAACCTGGTAGTGTTTTTGTAATGTTTCGATGATTTTTTTTTAATGGCAAGGGAGAAGAAAAGAAATGCTCAGAGGGAAGGGGAGACTGGGATGCACAAGTTAAACACTACACAAACAAGGAGAAAGGAAGTAGGGACAACAAGCAATACTTGATCTTCATTTCAATCTGAATTGGCCAAAAGAAAAAAAAAACCACACACATACACACACATCTGTGCAGAAATATACTTCCCTCATATAGACTCTAAATAATCACCCTAGTGCAAATACTAATAATATGGAAATAGGTTCTGATCAATGACACATGTAAAACCCAGTGGAATTGCTCATTGGCTACTGGAGGGGAGTGAGAGGAGGGGAGGGAAAGAACATAATTCATGTAACTATGGAAAAATATTCTAAATTAATTAAACTAAAAAAATTAAAAAGAAAGAAATATACTTCCCTCAATGAGAAAATGGGAAGGAAAGAAGAGAAGGCCAAAGTGAGAATAAGAGGGGTCGAAGATCTAGAAAGGAATTATTCCTAAGCAAAATAAACTTTAGTTATGGAGAATGGATCATAGAGTTTTAAAAGATAAAAAAGAAAGGGTAAGAACCTGTGATTGGGCTGTGAACCAGAGAAAGTAAAGAGAAGTGAGAGAAGAGATTTCATTCAGCCTAGAGTATTGGTGCTGGGCACACCTCTCCCCCAATACCCCTCTCTCTCACTACTCTCTTTTCATAAAAAGGGGACTAGAAAACAGAGAAGGAAAGACATAACAGGATAGAAGGAAATATACAATTAATCATCATAATTGTGAAGAAGAATGAGATGAAGAAAAGTATAGAAGAATGGATTATGCTTCAGCGGAAGTAAAAAACACAGGGAAACAATCAAAATCTCAGACAAAGCAACATCAGAAATAGCCTTATTAGATATTATTTATCTTATGAAAAAGATATAACAGGGAAACCACTTTTTGCTGAGAGGCATCATAGTGAATTAATAATACAACCAAATGGCATAGCATATAAATACTTCTATAAAAAAGAGAAATGGACAGTAAAACTATAATGCTAAGAGGCCACACAATGTACCCCTTGAAGGCCTATATGAATCTAGTAAAAAAAATAAAGTTAAGGACCTGAATAGAATTTCAGAAAAGTTAGATATAATACACATGTGGAGATTATTAAAAGGGTATACATATTTCTCAGTTGTGTAGGGAACCTTTACAAAAATTGACTATTTAGGGCATTAAAAAACCTCACAAACAAATGGAGAAAACATGAAATTTTAAAAGCTTCTTTTACAAACCACAATGCAATCAAATTATATTCAACAAAGGGCCATTGAAGAAACTATTAAAAATTAATTAGAGACTAAAAAGCAATCCTAAAGAATGGATGGGTCAAAGTACATACCACAGGAACAATCAATAATTTCATTAAAGTTAATAACGATAATGAAACAACATACCAATATTTTTGGGATGCAGCCAAAGCAGTCTTTAGGGGGAAGATTTATATCTCTAAATATTTTTATCAATAAAAGGAAGAAAAAGATCAACAAACTAGGCATTCAACAATAAAAAAATTTTTTAACAAACTAAAAACTACAAACAAACACCAAAATAGAAATCCTGAACATTAAAAAAAGGAGGAAGAGATGAACAAAATTCAAAAGCAAAAAGCCCATTAAATTACTAAATAAAATTAGGAACTTAAAAAATCTAACAAAATAGACAAACCATTAAGCAATGATTTTTAAAAATAAAAAAGTATCAAAAATGAAAATGGTGAATTTATAACAAATAAAGAAATAAAGTTATTAGAGACCATTTTGCCAATTATATGCCAAAAAAATCCTCACAATCTAAACAAAATAGGTAATTTTTTACAAAAATATAAAATGTTCAGATTACCAAAAGAAGAAATAGTGTCTTAAATATAAAACAACCCAAAATTAACTCCTAAAGAAAAATATTCTGGAAAACAGATGGATTCACAAATGAATTCTAGCAAATGTTTATAAAGAATTAATTCTGATATTACAAAAGCTATTTGAAAAAAATAGGAAAAGACAGGTCCTACCAAGTTACTTTAATAGCAGAAACAGGGTCTCGATTCCTAAATCAAAGAGAGTAAAAACAGAGAGAGAAAACTATAGACCAATATTCCTAATGAATACTTACAGAAAAAAAGTATTTTAATATATTGGAGATAAAAAGTTAGGCCTAGACATGGAAGGTCCTAGATTCAAATCCAGCCTGATCCACTTCCTGGTTTATCACATAATCCCAACTGCCTGGCCCTTCCTACTCTTCTGCCTTGGAACTTCCATATCACAACTTTCTCACTGTAGTTTCAATATATCACAAGTGGGCATAAGAAATTAAATAGGAATTTTGAGGGAATTTTGTAGAAGCCACAAAGGGCATGTGAAGGCCAGGAGGCAACATAAAAGATGTTTATAAATTCAGAAATATGTATAGTATTGTAAAATATCAACATATTTTATCTTTTAATACCATACATTTACACAATTTCTTTTTTAAAGTTAAAATAAGAAAAAAGTTAAAAGTTTATGAAAATGAGAAAGCCATCAGAAGACACAAAAGGCTAGAAATGTAGAAATATCTTAAAAAGCTTAGTAACTCAAAAATGCATATAAGGTAGAAATAGAAAAATTCAGACTTCTTCTCTGGTACAAAGGGAAGGCCAAAAAAATTTATGTGGATTTTCAAGATCATGGAGGTGCCCGTGACCCCAAATGGGGGGGGGGGGGGGAGAGGGAGAGGGAGAGGGAAAGGGGGGGAGACAGACAGAGAGACAGACAGAGAGGAGAGAGGGAAGGCGAGAGACAGAGAAACAGAGAGAGAGGGACAGAGAGACAGACAGAGAGAGACATCCATTTTCACCATTACTAATTAAAGACAGCGCCAGAAATGCTAGCTGTAATAGTAAGACAAAAAAAAGTAAAGGTCCAAGGACAGACAAAGAGAAAACAAAATGAGCCCTTTTTACAGATGACAAGCGGCTTACTTTGAGGATTTAAGAGTCAGATAATCCCACACCAATCATCTGCATTTCTGTTTATTACCTACAAAACCCAGCAGTAAGAGCCAGGAAGGGACATTCCATTTGGGATAACTACAGGTAGTCCAAAAATACTTGGGCATCTATCTGTGTCAAGACACACCCAGGAACTCCAGGAATACAATTATAAAACTCTCTTTCCACAAATGAAGACATCTAAATAACTGCTGATAGGTGGACCAAATTAATAGGACAAAGATGACAATCCACCTAAATTCATTTGCTGATTTGGTATTATATTAATCAAACTACCACAAGATTCCTTTACAGAGAGGAAAAAAGAAAATCAAAATTCACCTGGAAGAAGAAAAGGTCAAGAATCTCAAGAGAAGTCATGGAAAAAAAGTAGAAAGCAAGCCTACAAGTACCAGCTCACAAGTTATCCTGTCATGCAGGTGACATCAAAACAATCTGGTGCCCAGTAAAAAACAGAACACTCCATTCATGGCACAGAACAGTTACAAAAAGCAAACAAACCTAGTAGCCTAGTGTTTGATAGATCCCAAGTACTGGGATATGAACTCAAAATTTCCAAAACCTGCTGGAAAAACTGGAAAGCCCTTTCTAACAGAAATTCTAGGGCCTGGCAATGGGTACATGAATTAGTCATAAGGGGTAACATCATAAAGAAATTAAAAGAACAAGGAAGAAACTACCAGTTAGATATATAGTTAGAGGAAGAATTCATGACCAAACAAGGAATAGAGAAAAGCACAGAAAGTAAGATGAATAACTCTGATTAAACAAAACATAAGCGTTTTTCACCAAACAACCAATATTGCTAAAATTAACAGAGAAGCACATAATGGGGGAGGGGGGGAAATCTTTGGGGCAGATCTATCAGATAAAGATCTCATTTCTAAGATATAAGGGAAATGGATTCAGATTTATAAGAATAATCCATTCTCCAAGTTGCTACATGGTCAAACAATTGGATAGGCAGTTTTCAAGAGAAGAAATCCAAGGTAATAATAGTCATATAAAAAAATGCTTCAGGGGCAGCTGGGTGGCTCAGTGGACTGAGAGTCAGGCCTAGAGGTCCTGGGTTCTAATCTGGCCTCAGACACTTCCCAGCTGTGTGATCCTGGGCAAGTCACTTGACCCCCATTGCCTAGCCCATACCATTTTCTGACTTGGAGCCAATACACAGTATTGATTCTAAGAAAGAAGGTAAGGGTTTAAAAAAAAAATGCTCCAAATCACCTATAAGTAGAGAAACTGAAATGAAAACATTTCTGAGGTACAACCACTCAGCTTGGCCAAGTTGCTAAAAAAGAAAAATGACAGAAAAAAAAAGTGACAGACACTAGAGATCATGGGAGGAAAAAATAACACTAATACATTGTTAGTGGAGCTATGAACTGATTCAGCCAGACTGGAAAAACATTTGGAACTACGCCTCCAAAGCTACTACATAGTGTACACCCTCTGAGTCAGGGATCCGTTCCACTCCTGAGTCTATTCCCCAACAAGATCAAAGAAAAAGAAAAAGGACCTTCATGTACAAAAATACTTATAGCGGTTTGTTTCATTCTGTCAACTGGAAATGGAGGGGCTGTCCAACTGGGGAACAGCTGAACAAATTACAGTATTTGATTGTGATAGAATGCAATTGTGTTATATAAGAAATGACGAAGGGGGCGGCTCAGAACATCTCGGAAGACTTATCTGAATGATGCAAAGCAAAGTGTGAACCAAGAGAACAATTTACACAAAAACACCATAATGGGAACGACTAACCAGGATACCTCAGGATGGAGCTAAGATACACTAACCCACCACCTGGTAGTCGATGGACTCACCACACAGACAGACCGAGACAGGGGTCTTGGTTATGGCCAATTGGGGATGGTTCTGCTTGTTTAGGTGTTTGTAACAAGGGTTTTCTTTTTCTTTGTTTCTCTAGGGGAGGGTTTAGGGGAGGGAGGAAAGAGAGGTGGATTTTCATTGACTAAAAAAAATATCACTTAACAAAAAGGGACCAGAAATAGGAAAGTAACCAGGAGAGGTCCCCAGAGGTAAGCAAGGGGCAGAGAAGGGGGTGAAGCCCACAAGGAGGGCAGGTACAAAGCACCCACATGCCCTCTGTCTTCTCCGCATCCCACTCCCTGCGCCACTGGCCCGTGGGTTTCCGATGCCGCTGCAACCTCTCTTGGTCAATGCGTTCACGCTCCTGCTTCCATCGCAGATACTCAGCCCGCTCCCGGCCCGTCATGGACAGTGTCATGTCCCCACCTGGTCCTGCCCGACGCCCCTGCTCTCTCCAACAAAGAGTAAAATTGGAGCTTGTCCCCAAGCAGCCCAGGATCCCCCTGTCTCTCTAAGCACCCAGACCAGTGGCCTTTTGCTAGCCTCCCCCCCACCCAGGAGTCAGCCTTGTGGTTCATCCTCAGCCCAGGGCTCATCCCACCCAGATCCCCTGGGCCAGGGCCTAGCTCTTCCCTGAGCTCCTCCCAGATCCCCAGCCCACACTCAGTTTTGAGCACCCACATAACGTTCTTGCTCCAGGCCGCTGCGTACACGCTCAAAGTCAGCACCACCCCAGTTCCGTCCATGGCGCCGGCTTCCCTCCCGTCGGTCCCGCTCTGACTCCTGTAGGGGTCCACTGCGACGAGGATCATCCAAGAAATTCCGGACAGGGTTCTTTTCAGGGAGCCCATCCTGAGTTTGGGGTATGCAGCGGTGAGCCAGCATCCTGGGGACCAGGCAGGACTGCCCACCACCTCCAGTCTCCTGGTTCCCACTCACCCGCTGATTTCTCTCGTACTCGGCTATCTTTTCCATCTCTTCATTCATCTTCTCAATATTCTGACGACGTCGCTCCTCCCACTCCTGCAACGTCAAGTCAGAAAGAAGAAACACAGAGAGAAGGAGGGAAAAGAGATCCAAGACAAAGAGAGAACAAGAAGGTGAGAAAGAGTCCAATCAACAAGCATTTATTCAGGATACAGCTCAGTAAGACAGCCCCTGACCTCCAGGAGTTGACAGTCCATCCCGGGAGACAACAAACAAACAACTAGTAGCATTTAAGTTATAGACTGAGGTTCTACAGACTGGAGAGAGTTTTGGAGGAAAGGCACTGAGGTCAAGGGGAAATTGGGAAAGCCTTCTTTCAGAGGATGAGACTTGAAGGAAACCAGGAAAGCCAGGAGGAAGAGGAGATGAGGAGGGAAAGCATTACAAGCATGAGGGAATTCCAGCCAGAGAAAATGCCCACAGTTGTATGAATTTTAGTTTTACTCCACCCTGCTTAGTCTTTAGAATTCTAACCAGAAATGTAAACACCCCCACTTAAGGATTAAGTGTCAGAGAGGAAGGCCTATGACCAGCATGTGCTAGCAAGTGACAAATCAGAAATAATTGACTGACCCCTGGGCTGTCCTAAACCAAGCTTAAGCCACCACTGGCACATGGGAGACACAGGAAGTAATATAAGGAACTGTCTTTATATTTCACATCACTTCCTTGAAAGGAATGCTTGGAGGACTTGGCCCTGGAACTCCACCCTGGAGGAGCTCTGCATGCAACCTCAGACTGCTTTCCTTTAGATGGTCATGTGGTGAGTGATAAGGCTGACTCTCTTTACCCTTGGCTTCTGGAGAGGTCCCTTGGCCGAGGCCTCTGAACTCCTGCCTGGCTCAGCCCGGGCCAGAGCAATTCAATTCCCTTTTCCCTCTCTCTCTCATTCTTAATTTCTTCCTTCTATTGTAAATAAACCACCATAAGTTCCATTCTGACTTGAGTATTTCATTGGGTTTAGATTTTTAAATCCCTGGCGACTAACTAAATAAATATATTAAGTCTCAACCCCTATATTTATCCTTAACAGTCGGGAGATGGAGTGTTGCTGAACGGTAGAGTGCATGGGGGCAAAGGGGCAAGCAAGGCATAAGAAAACTATAAAGGCAGGAAGGGCTTTAAAAGTCAAACAGGAGTTTATGTTTGATCTGACTTGATAAGAGAACAAGTATTGTAATGCGATAAAACCTAGGACAAGAGGGTAATGACAGTATCCGAGACTGCAGAGAGGTCAGAAAAGATGAGGGCTGAGAAGAGGCCGCTGGACTTGGCAGCTAAGAGATCCTGGTCCCTTTGGAGAGATCCATCTGGGTGGGATGATGAGAGCCATGAGGGGTTAAGAAGAGAGGGAAGTGGAAGCATCAGATGCCTTTTTGAGACGTTTAGCCACAAAAGGGAGGAGAAACACAAGGATGACAGCCAGCAGGGAAGGTTTTTTTTAAGACTGTGAGAGCCAAGAGAAGTGTGGGTGTAGTCAGCAGAGAAGCCGCCAACAATGGGGGAGCATGAGAGTGGGGAGAGAGGCTATCTGCTGCTGAAGAAGATGGGATAGAACGAGATCACCTGTGTACACAGAAGGGTTTATGGGGCAAGGAGAAGGGCCACATCTTAATGGGAGGCAGAGGGAGTGAAAACTGGGAAGAGGCCCTCCCCCGACCCAGTACCTTGGATCTCTTGTCTGGGGCTGAGGCATCCCCAGCTGCCATACTGGTCCCAGAAGGGTAAGGCGCCCCTCCTCTTCCCCGGCTGCGACGGCCTCGGCCTCCTCCGCTTCGTGCTGGTGGGGGCTCCACATAGATTACCACCTCTTCTTCCCAGTACCTGGACCCTCTACCCAGACCAGGACGTCCTCCTCGCTGTGGGGCATTGCGGCCCCCCTTCCCAGTGCTCCCTTGGGCCCGGGCAGGGGCAGGCAGCCGGCGGCCTGAGCCCATGCTCTTCTCCTGTAGGTGACAGGTAAGGGAAGCAGGTAAGCCAAGAGGCAACACTATCCAAGACCCCACCCCTGAGAGCCCAGCTCCCACAGAGAGCTCCCTGAGACTTCCCTTCCCCACACCCTGACTGGGGGCCCTGTCACCATGTCCACAGCAACATTCTCCTTCTCGGCAGGGCGCCCCTTCCGGGGCCCTGTCACGGCCACCCCCTCCAATTCAGCCTTCTTCCGGTCCTCCTCTATCTCCTAGAAAAGGAACAGAGAGATGCTGGGACTGGGAGCCTCACCAATGGGACCTGTGGGGCATGGGAATAAAGAAGGCCAACCAGCAACCCACCTGGTAACGCCGGATCAAGGCTGCATTCTTCTTCCGAAGGGCCTCAATCCGTTTGTCCAACTCTGCATCCTTCTCTTCCTTGGACTTCAAGTCCAATGTGGTGGCCTGACGGGCCAGGGGAGGAGGGAGGCTGGAAGGCTAGACTATCTCCCTCCCCTACTAGCCTGCGCTGCTGGGGACCCCCTTTCAGGAATGGAGGCCTGATTTCCTAGGTCCCCACCCAGCCTTTTCCTACAAAGATATATCCCCCCACCCCGCCCAGGGCTCCTCATCTCCTGAATACTCTTATCCAAAGCTGGAAACTTCACTCCTGGGCCCCCACCCCAAAGTAATTAGGATCCTGGGCTCCTGGGTTCTTTGTGATTTTCTAGGCCCCCACCAGAGCTGGGAGCCTGCACTCTGGGGTCCCCAGCCCCCTCCTCCATGATACCTCCCCAAAACTGGGTGTCTGGGCAACTGCATTCTGGGCTCCCCAACCCCCATCTCCATAGTTCCCCCAGATCCTGCTGTCTGCACTCCAGTGACTCCCCAGGTCCAGATGCCTGCTCTTAAGAGGCCCCAACCCCCTTCTCCATATCGCTCCCAGATGCAGGCGCTGGCACTCCAGGGCCCCCCCCCAACTTTCCAGGACCAGAGGCCTGATCTTTGGGGTTTCCATCCCCTCCTCTGAGGTTCCTCTTGATCCTGACATCTGCACCCCGGGGTCGCCCCCATCCAGGCACCTGCACTTGGGGTCCTCCCCCCCTTACTTGCACTCAGGGCCTTCTTTCCCCCTTCCTTCTCATGCTAGGTGCCTGCACTCTGGGTCTCCTTCCTGGGTCCCTCCCTTTCTGGATGCCTGTGCTCAAGGTCCCTGCTCCCAGGCCCCCCTGGGCGCTTGCACTAGGTGTCCCCTCCCCAGGTTCCCCACTCAAACCCCCAGGGCCAGGCGCCCGCTCTTCGGGGTCCTCACCATGCTTCTGGCCTGGCGGTCCCGGCCGCCCCCGCGACTGCGTTGACTCGAGGGTCTCTACAGACAGAAGACAGGCCCGGGTCCGCGAGTGACTCAGCCCAGGCAGCCCAGGTTCTGAGGAGTCGCAGCTTCCCCGACCCCGCGGCCCCGCCCCCGCTCAGGACCCGCCCTCCAGAAGCCCCGCCCCAGCACCGGACCCGCTCGGACTCAGGCCACGCCCCCTCGACCACGCCCCCTCGGGCCATGCCCTGCACCCCCATCCCCAGGACCCATTCCTTCGGTCCCTTCCCGCGAGAGTCTCCCTGTGGCCAAGGGCACCCTGCCGCTCCCCGCTCACCTACTTGGGAGACCCCACGGCTCCTCCGGTGTCCCCGCCGTCGCCCTCTCTCCGCAGCTCCTGGGTCCCCCACGCGTCACTTCCTCTACGGACCACGTGGACACGGAGAGGGGAGGAGAAAAGAGAACCACTTCCGGCCTCGCCTCCCGGTGGAAGGGCGAGCTCTTAAAGGGGCCGCGCACCCTAGAAAGTGCGCTCACATCACGTGGGTTCTGAAGGCTCTCCAGCTCGGACAACTCTTATTCTAGATTCCCTCCCAACTCTGACAGTCCAGTTCTAGATTTGTTCCCAGTTCTGACATTCCCTGTTCTAAGACTGACATTCTATGTTCTCTATTCTGAGATCCTTTCTAACAATTCAATTAAACTTCAATATTTATTACAAGTTTAATAACGTTGCAGGCAAAATAAATGCACATAAATCTTCTGCATTCCTCTCTATTAGCAACTAAACAGCAAGAAAAGACAGGAGAGATTCCATTCAAAATAACAACTGAATCTATTAAATACTTGGGAATCTCACCCAGGAATAGATGAATAGATAACCGCAACTTCAAAGCCCTCCTTATATAGACAAAGATGGATGAAAATAATGGAGAAATAGTCATGGTTTGTGCGCAGGCCAAGTAAATATGATGAAAATGATCATATGACATAAATCAATTATTTGGTGCTGTAGCAATCAAAGCTATTCCAAAAGAATATTTCGTAGAGCCAAGAAAATAATAAAAATTCATCTGGAGGAACAAAAAGTCAAAAGTCTGGAGGAAAATCATGGAGAGAAATGGGAAAGTAAGCCCTAACAGGACCAAATCTCCAACCACTCTACCAAAAAATAAGGATTTAATATTGTTTTAAAAATCAGGAGGGGGATCATTGAAATAGATGAACAATGCAATCTACAACAGGAAGGACATAGAATAAGCATTTACACATCTCCTAATGTGTACCCTGGACTGTGCTAAGAGCTTTTCACAAAGACTCTACAACCCTTGGCAGGAGATGCTATTATTGTGCTTATTTTGACGACGAAGAATTTGAGTCAGGCAGAGGTTAAATAACTTGCCCAAAGCCACAAAGCTTAGGAAGTGTCTGAAGCCAAATTGGAGCTCAGGGCTTCCTGGCTTAAGGTCTGATGCTCTGAGACCTACTGTGCTACCAGCTGCCTCATGTTTGATAAATCTAAATACTTTAAATAAATCTTTCTTTCTTTTCTTTTAAACCCTTACTTTCTTAGTAACAACTCTAAGACAGAAGGGCAATGGGGATTAAGTGACTTGCCCAGGGTCACAATTTGTGGCATGTCAGAGGTCAGATTTGAACCTAGGTCCTTCCCACTCCAGCCCTGACTCTCTATCCACTGTGCCACCTAGCTGTCCCTCTCCCCATAGTATTTCAACTCCATTCGTGGGCTGTCTTTCTCCAACAGAATGCAATTTCCTTGAGGTCTTTCTTTTTGCTTATATTTATATCTTCACTGTGTAACACTTAATAGGTACTCACTGTTGCAGAGTCTTTTTAATTATGTCCTACTCTTCCTGACCCTATCTGGGGTTTTCTTGGCAAAGATACTGGAATAGTTTGCCATTTCCTTTTCCAGATCATTTGACAGATGAGGAAACTGAGGCCAAAAGGGTTAAATGTCTGAGGCTGGTTTTGAACTCACTTGATTCCAGGCCTGGCACTTTATCTACTTCAACAACCAGCTCCCCAATCAGTACTTAATCAATTCTTTCTTTATCTTTCTCTATCATTATTTTGACAAAATCTGCTGAGAAAACTGGGAAGTCCTCTGGCAGAAATGAAGGACAAACTAACAACTGATATTGTATACCAGTAAAAACTCTGAACTGATAGTGACTTAGATAGAAAAGGTGGCATTTTAGAGAAGTAAGGAAGAGATTGACTTTCTAGATTTATAGATAGAAAATGAAATTTTGAGCAAGCAAGGGATAGCAGGCTCCCAGAAAAGAAAATGAACAGTGTGGACTCTATAAAACGTAAAAGTGTTCACACAAAACCATTACAATGAAAATCAGAAGGGAACTAGGATAAAATCTTGGCAGTCTGTTTCTCTGAGAGAGGTCTCATCTCCAAGCTCTATAAAAATATGATTCGGATTCAGGAGAATAAGAGCCAGTCCCAATAGATAAGGAGTCAAAAATATGAATAGGTGGTTTCTGAAACTATCAGTCATCTTATGAAAAATACTCTAAATCATTCATTATTGGAGAAATAACGCAAACAAAAGCAACTCACACCCATCAGACAAGCAAGGTTAACCAAAAAAAGATGTGTGTGTGTGTGTGTGTGTGTGTGACATAAATGATAGGAAGGCTTTAGGAAAATAGTCACACTAATACTCCATTGGAGTATTCCAACTCCAGCCAATTCCAGATATTCTGGAAAATAATTCTTTTAATTTATTTTTTTATTTTTATTTTTCTATGGTTACCTGATTCTTGTTGTCTCCCTCCCCTCTTTCCTCTCCCCTCCCAGAGTTGACAAGCAACTTCACTGGGATATATATATATGATCACTCAAAACCTATTTCCATATCATTCATTTTGTAATAGAGTCATCTTTTAAAACCCAATCCCCAAATCATAAACCCATATAAACAAGTGATAAATCATGTTTTCTTCTGGATTTCTACTCCCACAGTTCTTTCTCTAGTTGTCGTAAAGGTTAAATTTAGTGGTTGGACTTAAATTATATGAAATAACGTGGTCTCCAAAATTATTATATCTCAAGTCAGAAGTTTATTTACCAAATTAGAGGGAAAACAATAAAGTAGAGAAATATGAGAGAGGTTAGAGAATATACCTATACTAGTCCTCAGCCAGGAGGGCTGATAGTGAGTAACCATGCAGCTTCCTTCAACATGGAAGCTAGTCTCTTAGGAAACTAGGAAAAGAGTCAGCCCTTGTCACTTACCCAACAAAGTAGTCCAGGAGTCAGAATTTAAGTTGAAGCCACAATCCAAGCTACAGTCTCCAGTGAAGTTCCCTCAAAGACTATCTCCAGGAGACACTATCCAGGAGACTCAACTTCATGAGAGTGCCCCAGCTGAAGGATTTCTTGACCTTTATGGTGGTTTCCTATCCCTGCCCCTCTTCACAGGAGCCAATCATAATTTCCAAATTGTCCAGCACTGCCCAGGGGCAGTGTCTGTGGGATTGTCTTCTCACCTCTAAAGGCATCCACTCTCCTCTTAGGATTCACAAGTGTCTGAGTTATCACCCAGTTTAGCAGTGGGTTGCAGACCTCCCCCCTTAAGGTTAAGTAGGGGTGTCTTCCTTTTGGAGATGTAAACTCCTGTAGTAAGAATTTGTGGACTTCCCTTACTTTAAGGTTAAGTATGGGTGTATTTTTGTTAATTAATTCAAAAGTAGACAAAGGAGAGTTAATCCTGTCTTCACAATCTGGGAAGTACTAAGTAGGGGTACTTAAATTATTGTTAACCAAAGTGTTAACTCCAACTAGGCAAAGAGAATAAAGGATTCCCTTTTCACAAGTGTAAACTGAGAATAGACAAAGAGAACCAAGAATTTCCTTTCACAATGTGGAGAACATTCTTTCTCATAAGTTCCACAGAATTATCCTGGATCAACACATTGATTTTAGTAGCAAAGTCAATTACCTTTGATCATCCCACAATGTTTCAGATACTGTGTACCATGTTCTCCTGGTTCTGCTCATTTTACTCCACTTCAGTTCATGAAGGTCTCTCGAGTTCTTCTAGAAATCAAGCAGTCCATCATTCCTTATAGCACAATAGTATTCCATCACCACATTTTGTTACCACAGTTTGTTCAGTCATTCCCGAAAAGAGAGACAGCCCCTCATTTGGAAAGCAATTTTCAAAGAAATATATCCCAAAAGTTACTAAATGTGTATCTATACCTTCTGACCCAGTGATAACTACTGTTGTGTATATTCCCTATAAAAAGATTAAAGAAAACAAAAGCAGATCCAAGAAAGCAGATATTTTTAGCAGCTCTTTTTGTCATAGAACAAGACTGGAAACTAAGGGAGTGCCCACCTTTTGGAGAATAGCTAAGTGAAGAATTTTATGTAAGTGTAATGGGCGATAAGAAATGGGAAGTTACAGAAAAAAAACAAAACAGGAAGACGTGTGTCTCCCAGTGTGTGTGCCTGGGATGACTACTCTCCTTGTGGAGAGGCTAGAGGACAGGCTCCTGGGGGGAAATAGTGATGATTTTGAATGGGAAGCTCCTTAGGTATAGATTTTCTGTTGCTGGTTCTGGTCAGCTACCCAGGTAAGACTGTCATTTTTATTATATTGGCTGTCAATGTGGAATCTAGAACCCCCAAACTTGTAGCCTAGTAAGATCTGATGAACCCCAAGTTTTAGGACTAGCTTATAAGTTGGAGACCCCAAAGTTTGTCCTTGGTCCCTGAGAATCCACCCTGAAGGGAATCTTAGGCTAGCAGTTTCAGACCGAATAATGGACCCTAAAGTAAATGACGATCCCAGTTAGGTGGTACTAAGCATAATAAGCGAAGTGCCTTCTTAGCACAGTAAGCAGAGGGCATCAGTCTCATAAACTGAAGGTCCCAAGTTCAATCCTCATCCTTGAAAGGGGGATGTGCTACAATGGAAGAAGCTTCTAAGGCAAGCTTACAAAGGGGAAGAAAGATACGCTGCTCTGGTCAAATACTCCAGTCAGCAGGTTGTTTAGTGATGTCTGACTCTTCATCATCTTGGCAGACATACTGAAGTGGTTTGCCATTTCCTTCTCCAGCTCATTTTCCAGATGAAGAAACTGAGGAAACCCAGGCAAAGTGATTTGTTCAGGGCCACACAGCTAGCTTGCATTTCCCACTCCAGATGAAGAAACTGAGGCAACCAGTGTGAAGTGACTTGCCCAAAATCACACAGCTGATAAGTGTCAAGGTAAGATTTGAACTCAGGAATATGAGACTTTCTGCACCACCCAGCTGCCCCTAGAATTTCAGAATCCTTCCAGGGACCAAGCTATGTCAATAGACAGTGCATAATTTTTTATCCATAAGGCAAAGAAAATAAAAGACAGTAGGATATCCCCTTTTCATTCATTCTCTTTCTCTTCTTCCTTTTTCTTTCTTTCTCTTCTCTCTCCTTCCTTCCTCCCTCCCTCCTTTCTTCCTTCCTTCTTTCCTTTCCTTCTTTCCTTCCTTCCTTCCTTCCTTCTTTCTTTCTTTCTTTCTTCCATCCTTCCTTTCTTTCTTTCTTTTCTTCCTTCCTTCTTTCTTTCCCTCTCTTTCTTTCTGTCTCTCTTCCTTCCTTCTTTCTTTCTCCCTCCCTCCTTCTTCCTTCTTTCTTCCCGCCTTCCTTCCTCCCTCCCTTCTTTCTTCCTTCTTTCCTTTCCTTCTTTCTTCCTTTCTTCTTCCTTTCCTTCTTTCTTTCTTCCTTCCTCTCTCTCCCTCCTTCCTTTCTTCCTTCCTTTTCTTTCTTTCTTCCTTCCTCCCTCCCTCCCTCCTTTCTTCCTTCCTTCTTTCTTTCTTCCATCCTTCCTTTCTTCCATCCTTCCTTTCTTTCTTTTCTTCTCTTTCTCTTTCTTCCTTCCTTCCTTCCTCCCTCCTTCCTTCCTTCCTCCCTCCCTTCTTCCTTCCTTCCTTCCTTCCTTCCTTCCTTCCTTCCTTCCTTCCTTCCTCCCTCCTTCCTTCCTCCCTCCCTCCCTCCTTCCTTCCTCCCTCCTTCCTTCCTTCCTCCCTCCCTTCTTCCTTCCTCCCTTCCTCCCTCCCTTCCTTCCTTCCTTCCTTCCTTCCTTCCTTCCTTCCTTCCTTCCTTCCTTTCTTTCTTTCTTTCTTTCTTTCTTTCTTTCTTTCTTTCTTTCTTTCTTTCTTTCTTTCTTTCTTTCTTTCTTTCTTTCTTTCTTTCTTTCTTTCTTTCTTTCTTTCTTTCTTTCTTTCTTTCTTTCTTTCTTTCTTTCTTTCTTTCTTTCTTCCCTGACCTTATTAGTATCAATTGTATATTGATAGGGCTAGGTAATAGGGGTTAAGTGAAACTTGCCCAAAATCACATAGCTGATAAGAATCAAGGTAAGATTTGAACTCAAGAATATGAGACTTTCTGTACCACCCAGCACCCCTTAGAATTTCAGAATCCTTTCAGGGACGAAGCTGTGTCAACAGACAGTGCATAATTTTTTATCCATAAGACAAATAAAATAAAAGACAATAGTATAAACCCTTTTCATTCATTCTCTTTCTTTCTGACTTCCTTTTTCTTTCTCTTCTCCCTCCTTCCTTCCTTCCTCCCTCCCTCCCTCCTTTCTTCCTTCCTTCTTTCCTTTCCTTCTTTCTTCCTCCCTCCCTCCCTCTTTTCTTCCTTCCTTCTTTCCTTTCCTTCTTTCTTCCTCCCTCCCTCTTTTCTTCCTTCCTTCCTCCCTCCTTCCTTCCTCCCTCCCTCCTTTCTTCCTTCTTTCCTTTCCTTCTTTCTTTCTTCCTTCCTTTCTTCCTTTCTATCTCACTTCCTCCTTTCTTTCTTCCTCCTTTTTTTCTTTCTTTCTCTCTCGCTCTCTCTCTCTTTCTCTCTTTCTCTCTTTCTTTCTTTCTTTCTTTCTTTCTTTCTTTCTTTCTTTCTTTCTTTCTTTCTTTCTTTCTTTCTTTCTTTCTTTCTTTCTTTCTTTCTTTCTTTCTTTCTTTCTTCCTTCCTTCTCTGACTGTGTATTGACTCCAAGGCAGAAGAGCAGTAAGGGCTAGGCAATGGGGGGTCAAGTGACTTGCCCAGGGTCACACAGCTGGGAAGTGTCTGAGGCCAGACTTGAAGCTAGGATCTCCTATCTCCAGACCTGGCTCTCAATCCAATTAGCCACTTGATGCCCCCAACATTGGTATTTCAAAATAAAATTAGAATAAGATTTTTGCATTCACTGGTGCAGTGGGTCTTTCTAAGGTTGAACACTTCTTTTTTTTTTTAACCTTTACCTTCCATCTTGGAGTCAATACTGTGTATTGGCTCCAAGGCAGAAGAGTGGTCAGGGCTAGGCAATGGGGGTCAAGTGACTTGCCCAGGGTCACACAGCTGGGAAGTGTCTGAGGCCAGATTTGAACCCAGGACCTCCCATCTCTAGGCCTGACTCAATCCACTGAGCCACCCAGCTGCCCCCAGGTTGAGTACTTCTTGAGGCCAGGCACTATGCGGGATGACAATAATGCCAACAATCATGTACAAATGAGATCAGGACCTGGTAGTCTGAGGATAATCTCAGAGAGAAGGTGTGGAGGAGGGACCAGGAAGGATGCATCTTGGACAAGGCCAATTAAGAAATCGACTGCCCTTCACTACAAATATCTCAGGGTTTTATTTTATGTTTGTTTAATCAGAGGGAGGAGAGATCTGGGAGGAAGAGACAATAAATGTCTTTTTAAAAAAGATGAGATTTTATTTGTACTAAACTTTGACAGAAAACTTGCATATAATCTAAGGGATGTGTGTAAAGATATTGCAGCAGTGAGGTGGCCCAGGAAGACCTGACTTCAAATACAACCCTGGACATTTATTAGCTGTGTGACCCTGGGCAAGTCACTTAACTCTGTTTGTCTTGCCCTTGCCCCTCAACCTTAGAATGGATTCTAAGACAGAAGATAAGGGTTTGGGGTGGGGGAAGAAACTGGGCTTTTGGAATAAGAGAGAAAGAGGGAGAGAATAAGCATTTATATAGTACCTGCTCTATGCTGGGCAATTTTAAAAAATACAATTATTATCTCATTTGATCTTTATAGCAACCCTGAGAGGTAGGTACTGTTATTATCCCCATTTTACATTTGAGAAAACCAAAGCAAACAGAGGTGAAGTGACTTGCCCAGGGTCACACAGCTAATAAGTCTCTGAGGCAGCATTTGAACATAGGCCCTAGGCTTGAGGCTGGGATTGAACACAGTCTTTTTGACTCTTGATGCAGCCCTTAATCCACTGAGCCACCCAGCTGCAATAGAAATTTTGAGAAACATTACGTCATCACATTAAATCCAAGTCCTATGGGCTGGATCAACAATAAGTCGATCATCTGGGGCAGCTAAATGGCTCAGTGGATAAAGTGCCAGCTCTGGGTTCAAATCTCGTCTCAGATGATTCCTAGCCAAGTGACCCTGGGCAAGTCACTTACCCCCCATCACCTATCCCTTACCATTCTCCTGCCTGGGAAACGATTCTTAGTATGGATTCTAAGACAGAAAGTGAGAGTTTAAAAACAACAACCTGAAGAAATCACATCAATAACCTAGATCAAATTGTTAGCCAGCTCTGGGAGCAGGAAGGGAAGGAGGGAGACAAGTCAGATCATATAACTTCAGAAGACGTGTGGAAATTTGTTATTACACGTCATTAGTAAAATAAATAAATAACGATTAAAAAAAAAGAAAAAGAAGAAATCACACCATTGTTCGTGCTTGCTGGGTGCCAGGCACTACACTAAAGCAGAGACCTTGGAGAGTTGATTAATCTCTCAGTGTTCTAGGCTGTTCTCTGAGTCGTAGAAAGCCCTTCGCTTGGGCTCCCAGTAGAGATCTGATGGACGTTGCTCCACGAACTGAGATCGGGAAAGAATGAAACCTTTCTTTTCACAAACCTAGACTAAAATTTGGCATTTCCTCCAATGATGATATTTTTAATCAACTAATTAATTAGTTAATTTTAAATTTTTTGCCATGGTTATGAGATTCCTGTTTTCTCCATCCCCTCGTCTCTGCCCCCTCCCGAGAGTTGACAAGTGATTCCACTGGATTATTACATATAAATATTCTCACTCAAAACCTATTTCCATATTATTCATTTTTGTAATAGTCATCTTCTAAAACCAAACCCCAAACCACATAACCATATAAACAAGGGATAAATCGTATGGTTTTCTTCTGCGTTTCCGCTCCCACGGTTCTTTCTCTGGATGTGGATAACGTTCTTTCTCACAAGTCCCTCAGAATTGTCCTGGGTCAATAATAATATTTAAAAAAATGTTTTAAACATGATTCTGAGAAGGTTCCAGTGGCTTCACCCAATGTCAAAGAGGACCAAGACACAAAACAGGTGAGGAACCTCTAATCCAAGATGGTACCTTGCAGAAAAGGTGCTTTGGTCTTACTCAATCAAGTCTAAAACAAAACTCACAATTCCCCTATCCCCATCCCTCCCGACTTTCCTGTTATTATCAAGGATGTTATTTAGTTATTTTTCAGTTGTGCCTCCACTGGGGTTTTTCTTGGCAAAGATACTGGAATGGTTTGCCATTTCCTTCTCCAGCACATTTTGCAAATGAGGAAACTGAGGCCAACAGGGTAAAGTGACTTGCCCAGGATCACACAGCTAGGAAGTGACTGAGGCTGGATTTGAACTCAGGGACTTGAGTCTTCCTGATTCCAAGCCCAGCGCTGAATTCACTGTGCCACCTAACTGCCCATCGGCAAGAGTGTCACCATCCTTTTGGGCCGTCAACTTCAGAATCATCCCCAATTCCTCCCTCGCTCATCCCTCACATCCAATCTGTGGCTAAATCTCTACTTTCCTGCCTACACAGAATCTGTCCCAGAGGTCATCCCCACTCATACAGTCACCAGCCTGGTTCAGACCCCCATCCCTGCTTTCTCATCGCCCTTGCAATAGGAGTTTACGGCTGGTAGTCCTGCCTCACATCTCTCCTGACACTGGTCCAGCTTCTGCTCCCCTGCAGAAGGGACTTCCCTAAATCTCAGGTCTGATCCAGTCAACCCTCATCCAAGAAACTTCCATGGCTCCCTATTGCCTTTGGGATCAAAGACAAAACCTTTTCTTTGGCTTCTAAAGCCCATGTCTGGTTCTCTCCTGTCTCTCCAGACTTTTAACATCTTCCTGTCCTCCCTCTATGCTAACCCTGATTCTATTTTTCCAAGATAACCTTCCAATACACTGACCAGGGCATCCCCAGTCTTAGAGTTTTCCCCGTCTGCCCTTTGTGCCCCATATGGAACATTCGGCTTTCCTGGCTTTTTTTTTTTTTAATAAATTCTCTCTACTTTCCCAGGCTTCTGCCTGCCTTTCCTCTAAGATGACCTTCCATCTTATCTATGTAAAATATCTATGTATGTGCATAGAGGGTTTACCCCCATTCTTATCCCTTCTTTCTGACTCTTCATGACCCCCTTGGGGATACTAGAGAGGTTTCCTCATTTCCTTTTCCAGCTCCTTTTGCAGCTGAGGAAACTGAGGCAAGCAGGGTGATGTGACTTGCCCAAGGTCACCCAGTTAGGAAGTGTCTGAGGCCAGATTTGAGGATGAGTCTTCCTGACTCCAGGTCAGTGCTCGATCCACTGTACCAACTAGCCACCCTTGGTATGTACACGCATCTATAGAGTTATAGGATACCCCAGGGGAATTGCTCATCCGTTCCGGGAGGGAGGAGGAAAGAGGGGAAGGAGAGAACACGAATCGTGTAACCATGGGAAAATGTTTTTAAAATAAAATAAAAATTGTATTATATTATATCATATCATATCATATCAAATTATATTAATTATATTAAAAATAATAAATTACCAAAAAATCTATGGATCCCTATATCTTATGTATACACCGTTCCCAACCTAGCCCCAAGAGAGCTTCTATTCTACTGAGCAGAAGGAGCAAAGAGACCACCATAACCACCCGGTTTGGAGAATAAGAATAATAAATAGCCAACATTTATATAGTACCTACTATGTGCCAGGCTAAGCACTCCGCAATTATCATCTCATTCGGTCCTTACGACAACTTTGGAGGTAGGTACTGTTAATATCCCCATTTTACAGATGAGAAAACTGAGAAACACCGAAGTTAAGTGACTTGGCCAGGGTCACATATGCATCGGAGACTGGATTTGAACTCGGGTTTTTCTGACTTGAGGTGGGCTGGAGTTAAACAAATTTGAGGTCATCTGCGGAGGGACAAAAAGAGGGGAGGAGGAAAGCCTTCCCATTGGAGCTGATGCTTGAGGAAAGAGAAGGGGGATGATGGATGGCACACGAGAAGGGCATGCTTTCTCGGCACCGAGGCTAGCCCCGCAGAGGTCAAAGAGAGGAAATGCTGAGCTCAGGAAATAGAGGAAGGAATCCATTTGGCTGCTGGTTTAGAATGCGCCATGAGGCTGCAAAGGCAAACTGTCAGGGCGCTTCAATGCCAGTCCAAGGGGTTTGTCTTGGATCTTCAGGGCAATAGGGAAGCATGGAAGGTGCCTGAGCTGGGGAGTTACCCACGTGTCCAGACCTGGGCTCTAGGAAGGTTTCTGAAAATGCTTCCGTTCATCTCAGCCTTTTCTTTTGCTGTCTCCTTCGTTTCCAGTGTGACGTTGCCCTCTCCCGTCCTCCCTGAGGCCCTCCTTGATTACAAATAATAAAAAGACCCGGAGCATCTCCTTGGCAAAATGAAATGTTCAAAAACACTTCAGACATGTGGGATGACTGCGTGTTGGCTGCCTCCGGGAGGGGAGAGATCAGAATCAGAGAATAATGGAGAATCCAGACTCGGAGGTTCTCTCCAGCTCTCCCATTCCAGGCTTCCTTAACTGCTTCCTAGTGGTGAGACCCTGGGGGTGTCTCTTAACTCTGTCTGCCTCAGTTTCCCCATCTGTCAAATGAGCCGGAGAAGGAAATGACAGACCAGTCCAGGATCTTTGCCGGGAAAATCCCAAAGGGAGTGATGAAGCGTCAGACACAAGGGACTACCACCAGACCTTCCATATTATTTTATGGCTTTGGGGCACTTGATGGAGGTTTTGCCCTTGAGGGGAATTAAATTCTTTAAAAACAAAAACACAACCCTTCCCTTCTGGAAGCCACAGGGTGTATTAGCTCCAAGGCAGAAGAGTGGGAAGGGCTGGGCAATGAGGGTAAGTGACTTGCCCAGGGTCACACAGCTGGGAAGTGTCCGAGGCAGGATTTGAACCCAGGACCTCCCATCTCTGGGCCTGGTGCTCCACCCACTGAGCTACCCCGCTGCCCCAAAGTTGATTTTTGTTTAAGCCAAAGTGGCCATCCCGGAGAGGCGGTCCAGGAAGGGGAGGCCCCCAGCCTGGGCAGACGGAGGGAGAGGCTTTGTTTCCAGGGCTGAGGCCCTGCTGGAGGGAGGGACGAGGGGCCCAGGAGCCCCCAGAAATCTCTCCCGGATCCAGCTCTCTGAGAACCTTCAGGGCTGCCTTCCCTCCCTGGGCAGGCTGAAGCTCCCACCGACAGCCACTAGGAGGCAGCAGGGGCGCGGCAGAGAGCCGCCTGGCCGAGGCTGAGGTGGGAGCTGTTGGGGGTGGAGGAGAAGGAAGATGATGAAATCTCTCCCTTTCTGAGCTCAGCCTGGGGGGGGGGGGGGGGGGGGGCGCAGAGCCAGGGCCAGGCCTTCTCTATCCCTAAGACCCAGGGGCAGGAGGGAGGGGTGGGAAGATGTTCTGGGTAAGTGCTTAGAGATCCTCCGCAGGAAGCTCTGGGGGCCTGGCACAGCTTGATAGCCCTATCTCAAGGATGCCAGCAGCGGTATCCCTCTATTCCTTGCCCATCCCCCTTCCCATGAGAGGAGTCCGCCCCTGTAGGTCTTAGCGGCAGGCAACAAGCATTTATTAAGCGCCTGCTGTGTACCGGGCACCAGGCTGGGTGCTATGGAGACAGAAAAAAGGGCCAAAAGGCGGTCCCTGCTCTCCCGGAGCTCACAAGGTAGCTCAGGGCAATGGGAGCTCAGGGAGTGAGGGGAGGTACCCGCAGTAAGGGGAGAGGACAACAGGTGTCTCCTGGGGTCCGTCCTCCATCCTCCATCCTTCCTGCTCTAGCTAGAGTCTAGGATTGGAACCCAGTGCTGAAGAGTCACAGGGGGAGCCCCAAGAAAGGGAGATGAGAGATGCAGAAGGAAAGGCGGGGGTCCCCAGAGTCAGCTGTGCTTTCTTTTGTTATTTGTAGTGGTTTTAAGCAGCATTAAGACTTTTGAGACAGGGAGACAGAGAAGAAGCAGAGGAGGAAGAAACATGGGCAGAGGCAGAGCTCACACCCTGGGGGGGAGGATGGATAGATGGATGAGTGGAGGGAAGGGAAGGAAACAAGTGTGCTAAATGTCAGGAACTCGGAGGCAAACACATTATTATCTCTGTTTTACAGATGAGGAAACTGAGGCAGAGGTGAAGTGACTTGCCCAAAGTCACATAGCTAGTAAGTATTGTGGGAAGAATTTGAATAGGTCTTCCTGACTTGAGGCCCAGAGCTCTACTGCTCTATCTAGCTTCCTCTAGGAGGAAGGAAAGAAGGGAGATGGATGGGATGCATGGATGGAGGGATAGAAGGATGGACAGATGGATGGACAGATGGAGGGAGGGATGAGGGATGGATGGGTGGATGTGATGGAGGCATGGAAGGGTGAAGGGATGGATGAGTGGATAGAAGTATGGATGGAGGGAGGGATGGATGGATGGATGGACAGAAGGAAGAAAGAATGTATGGAGGGTGGATAGATGGAGGGAGTGATGGTTGGCTGGGTAGATGGATGTAGGGATGAAGGGATGGGGGGAGGGGCGGATGGATAGATGGATGGATAGAAGCAAGAATGGAGGGTAGAGAAATGGATGGATGGAGGGATGGATGGGTAGATGGATGGGTAGATGGATGGAGGGATGGATGGAAGCAAGAATGGATGAAGGGTGGATAGATGGAGGGAGGAATGAAGGGATGGATGCAAGTGTGTGTGGATGGATGGATGGATGGAGGAGTGGATGGATGGGTAGATGGATGTAGGGATGAAGGGATGGAGGAAGGGGTGCATGAATAGATGGATGGATGGAAGCAAGAATGGATGGAGGGTGGAGAGATGGAGGGAGGGATGAAGGGATGGATGCAAGTGTGTGTGGATGGGTAGACGGATGTGTAGTTGCAAGAGGGAGACAAGAGACTCCTCAGGGGTCTCGCGGGGAGCTGCCCGGGATAGTTGGCCCTTCCTATTGTAAGGCTGGGAGCTCCCCACCCCCATCCTGTTTTTCACTTTCCGGGTTCAAGTATCCCTCACTCACCTCAAGTGCTCCCGGGGGCTGCCCCCTCCCTGACGTCAACCCCTAGTTCCTGAGTCTGACTAATCGCCCCACTTCCTGGCTCCGCCCCCGGACCCCTGCTATTGGCTGGAGGGGAGCCCCTGTGCCCGGGTGCAGAAACCCGGGGTCGGCCTCCTCCCCTTTTTCTAATCTCTCGGCCCTGCCCTAACACCCCAGGTCGCCACTAAGAGGGCCCGCGGCTGTCTCCTCTGCCATCACACTCTGCACACCCAACACCACTTCCCTGCTCGCCCCCTCACCTCCCACTCCCCACACCTCCCCCACGCTGGGGTCCCTCGCTGTCCATCCAAGCGCTCATCACCCAGCCACACTTCCTTAGGAACAAGAGCATTGTGGGGGCGGGGGGAGGACGGAGGCATCCCCCTCTCTGGCTGACCCCAGGGCAAGCTGGGGGGCTGGGGGAGGGGTAGCTCAGACCAGCAGCCCGGGCTCAGCTGGGTGGCAGAGAAGGGGGAGGGGGAGGAGGTGTCCGTGTTTGCAGAGGGGGGAGTCAGGCCTGAGCGAGGGCTCCCAGAATGAGGCGGGGGTCCGGGAGCCTCTGTTACCGGGTAAACTTGCCCGCCCCGCTGGCCATTAGTCACCGCGGCCGTTGCGTCATCGCCCCTTCCTCACACTCCCCCCCATCTCTCCCCCAGCCTGATGTCATCGCCTAGTTCCTGAGTCTGACTAATCCCCCCACTTCCTGGCTCCGCCCCCGGGCCCCTGCTATTGGCCACTGGGGGTGGGTGGGAGAAAAGTCGGGGGCTGGAGAACGCCTGGGTCCCTTTCTGGCTCCTGTGCCCGGGCGCAGGGTATGGGGATCTGTCCCATCGCCCCACCCCCTCTCCTTTAAAAATCCCAGTCCAGAGACCCCAAGACACCTCCCCGAGGACACACAGCTTCTCTTGCACACTTTTCCGTCCCCGCGGGGGCAGAAGGGGGTCGGAATCTTGGTGCTGGGAAAAGTTCTGAACCCCATCTCAGCTGTGTGACTCGGAGCGAAGCCCTTGCCCTCTCTGGCTCTCTGTACACCCAGGGCTTGGACCACACGGGTTCTGGGGGCCCTTCCCTTCCACATCGGAATCTAAATCTGACCTCTGGCCCGGCGGGAAAACTGAGGCTGAGGGAGGGCTCTTCTCCTCCCCCCCCCCCCATCCCGGGGCTCAAGGGCTGGGTTGCAGTCTCCCATCTGGTGAGGCTGGGTTGGGGAGGGGGAGGGCCGAGGAGCCGCGGTCCACTAGGGTCTTATTGGGTGGCGGGGAAAGGAGAGATGCTTCCGCAGGCTGGCTGGGCAGGAGGAAGCTGGGTTGGCTGGGTGGGCCCAGGCTGTTGCTGTGGCCTCAGCTGCCCGCTTGCCTTTGCCCCCCTCCCTCTTCCTGGCAGGGCCCAGCCAGTGAGCAAGGAGCAGGGAGGGTGGGGGTGCGGGGGACTCAGCGCCTGGTTACCCAGCAACAAGCCGGCCCAACCAGGCGCCAGGGCCCCCCCTTCCCTCCCCAACACTGCCCACCCAGGGCCCAATGCCAGGCGGGCAGAGCCGACCCCAGCCGCCCAGAGACACGAGTGCAGCTGCTTCTCATTGGCTCCTCGTCCCCGTAGCAGGATGGTGGAGTTCCTGAAGCACCTAGCAAAGAGGGGGGGCGGGCCAGGTGCCTCAGGCCCCAGAGTGGACTACGGGATCTCTAAGCGCTTAGCAGGGGGGGCAGGGCTGCTTCTCTTGCCCTGCGGGGATCGCGGGCACAGCCTATCCCTAACTCATACCCCTGGGCCAAGGAAGGACCCAAGTATCTGGGGCCCCAGGAAGCAGATTAACTCTTTCCTGCCTCCTTGGCTCGGCAGGCTGTTGCTCAAGTTGGGCTGGGGCTGGGAAGGGGCCCTTTCTGGGGAACGGAGAAGTGAGTGAGGGGCGGGGGGGGGGGGCATCCCGTGGGGGGCCTGAACTGGGGAGGGGGAGGGGGCTGGGGTCCCGGGACCGCTTTGGGGGGCTGGAGCCTCAGCTGCTGCTCTCAGAGCCTTTGTCTTGCCGTGTCTTTGTGTCTCTGGGAGAACAGTACTTTTCTGCCTGGGTTTCTCTGTTTCTGGGGCTCTCAGGGAACACATTTTTTTTTGGACCAGACCTGTGATTTCATTGGTTGTTAGAAGCTCCCGGTGAGGAGCTCCCTCTGCCAATGCAGGGCAAGCACCTTCTCTGAGACTTGGAGGCTTACGAGAGTGAGTTACCTAGAGCACCCGGAGGGAAAGGGGCCCCCCAGCCAGTGTGCCTGCCTCCCCCCCCAATCACACCCGCCCTGGGGCCCCGAGTTCAAAAGATGCCTCTGCTGATTCTGTTGCCTGGTCTGTAACAACAAAGGGGTTGGACTCAATGGCCCTCTGAGGTCCCTTATAGCGCAAAACCCAGGTGGGGGCCTTAGTCTGTGCCTGTGCGCCCCGGTTCTTTATCTCCATGGCTCAGTATTCTAGAAAGCCAGCGGATATGCTCACCGTTCATTAGAGAGTGGGGATACAAGGCCAAAGGCCTTATACTCTACTAGGTGCTGGGGGACCCCCACATCCCCAAGACCCTTTGGGGGGGTCTCTGACATCAAAACTATTTTTATAAGGTGTCTAAGGGGCGGCTGGGTGGCTCAGAGGTCCTGGGTTCAAATCTGGACTCAGATACTTCCTAGCTGTGGGGCCCTGGACAAGTCACCTAACTTCAACTGCCTAGCCCTTATTCATCTTCTGCCTTGGAACTGATACTGAATAGGGGTTGTAAGACTACAGAGATAAATGTTGCTAGGCATAAACCAGGTAAGCCAAGGCTCTTTGAGGGTTGGCCTCGTCATTAGTGAGGAGTTTGAGGACTGAAGACCAAAGATCCTCGGGGAGATAAATAAGCCAGGGCTCGGTCAGAGCAGACATCTGGGAAGGCTTCCTGGAGAAGGTGGCACCCCAGCCGGGAGCCCTGAAGGAGGCTAAAGATCCGAAGAAGAGGAGATGATGAAAGACCTGGGAAGGCGGAGGCAGGAGGCAGAACTCGGAGTTTCTAAGAGAGTGATGGGGGAAAGCTTGAGGCAGGCCTGGAATGCCAGCCTAGAGGCAAAAAGGGGATCTGAGCCCAGGGCATGGTCAGCCTCGGGGAGAGCATCCCCGGGGGGAGACTGAGGAGGAAGAGGACCGAAGGGACTGGCCACAGGCTAAGTCCTCTGGGGATTCTGGGAGGAGGGCAGGAGTCCACGGGAGAGAGGAGGGCAGAGTGAAGGGTACCGGGGAGAGAGGCTGCCAGGGCACGGGGGGATACAGGAGAGGAGAGCGGAGGGCAGAAAAGTGCGGCACGCAGTCCTGGGAGTTCCCGGGATTGGGGCGCACTGCCCGGCAGCTCGCTGTGTAACTTTGGGCAGCAGGTCGCCCTCTCTGAGCCCGGTTATTGTAAAGGGAGAAGCCCCCGAGAATGCCCGCTAGAAACGACAAGAGGAACCGGGGAAGCGTCCCCACTAGCAGTCGCATTTGCGAGCCCGCGGGTGTGTCTGGGCGCCACGTGCATTTGTGTCCGTTTGGGTCCGTGGGTCCACATGCTGGTGTGTTTAGAGAGGGGCTCTGCAGGACCACGCGAGTTCGTGGAGGCCCGCGTGAGTTAGGTTGGGGGAGGCTCCGGGGAAGCCCCTCTCGCCAGGTTGCGGCAGCGGCCAGCGGGGTCCGGGCGGGGCGGGGTCGGGCGGGGCGGGGCGGGGCGGGGCGGTGGGAGCCGCAGCAGGCGCCGCAGCCTCAGCAGCCCGGCGCTGGCAAGTCCCAACTTGCCTCGGCGCAGACGGCCGCAGGAGGGCGGGAGCGGGGGGCGGGAGCGGGGCGGGGCGGTCGGTGACGTCACGCGGGAGCCGGGGCGCGCGGCTGCAGCGCGAGGCGGCGGCGGCGGCGGCCGCGGCAGAACCAGCCTGGGAGCCGGCGGCGCAAGACACATGCGTGCGGCCCGCGGGAGCCACAGCAGGAGCGGGAGCGGGAGCAGTGGCGAGCGGCGGCGGCGACAGAGGTGGCGGCAGCAGCAGCAGCAGCAGCAGCAGCAGCAGCAGCAGCAGCAGCAGCAGCAGCAGAGGCAGCAGCAGAGGCAGCGGTGGAGAGCAGGCAGCGCGGAGCCAGGCGCCCCCGGGCCGGCCCGGACCCCGCCTGACAGCCCCTCAGGCCCGCCCCCGAAGGCGCGTTCATGCCCCCGGGGTGAGTAAGGCGGAGAAGCGCTGGGGGGGCGGGAGCGGGGCCGCCCCGAGCTGCCGCAGGTGCGGCCGCGCGGACTGTGGGTTTGTTTACAAACAATGGGTGTGCGGCCCCGCGGCGCCCCCTGGCGCCCGGAGCCGGCGGGGGGCGGCGGGGCTGGGGGCCGGGCGAGGGGCACGGCCGGGCGGGCGCGTGCCACTGGGCGTGTTGTTTTCCAGGGGCTCGGCGTGGGCCTCCGCAGTGGTGAGTGTGCGCCGCGGCTGGGGGTGCGCGTGCCGTGCCGTGAGCGGGGGCCGCTGTCACCGCGCTGCTGCTGCCGCTGTGAGTGCGGGGCCGGACTGGGGAAACTGAGGCGGGGCCGGGCCCGAGGGGTGGCACCGCCGCTCACCTGCTCCGCCCACCTGTCTGTGTCCCTCCGCAGGCTCCCTCCCCACTGGGGCATGGCCAGAGCCCAGCAGGATGGCAGCTCTCCGGAGCCGGTGGAGGGGCTGCCCCGGGAGAGCCCCAGGACCTTCCCCCTGGGCCGGCTCATGCCCTCTGCGGTCTCCTGCAGCCTCTGTGAGGCCGGCTTGAACCCCTCTGGCGACTCCATGTGCCCAGCCCCGGGGCCAGCGCTGGCACCCTCTTCCCTCCTGCCCCTCGCTTACTTCTGCACGCGACAGCCCCGTGCCTATGGGGGCCCCCGCTGGGCACGGGCGGCCAGGAGCCCGGCGGCCGGCAACCAGGGCCAAAGCGGTGAGTGGGAAGGGGCGCTCCCTCCCCTGTCTGCCCGGGATGGGGGTGGTCTTGGGGACTTTCTGGCCGGGCCGGTCCGCTGTTTCGGTCCGCACCCTCTCCTCCGGGGCTTCCAGGCGTGAGAGAGGAGGGAGACTCGGGGGCTCCCCTCTCCCCTGGGGAAGAGCTCTGGGCAGCAGGGGGGGCCGACCCCCGGCCCGGGCTCTTTGGGGGGGTCCTGGGAAGGGTGTGGCCAGGGGCTCGGGGGGAACCTGGTCCTTCCTGCAGTCTGACTTGAGGTCTTCTCCCTGGTCCTCGAGGGACCCCCTCTTCTCCCAGGCCAGTGCCCCTCCCCCTGCCCGGAGAGCTCCGCTCTGGAAATTCCCCCGAGGAAGGGAGGGTGGCGGTGGGAGCCAGCCCGAAAGGGTTAAAGGTCCCCTGCCTGCCTGCCGGCCTGCCTGCCGAGCGCTTAACCCTGTGTTGCCCGCCCGCTATCCGCTTCCAAGTTTCCCTCCCGAGCTCCAGCCTAGAGAGGATTGTTCTTGTTTCCCGTCTCCTCCCTCTGGTGCATCCTGGCTAGGGAGCCTGGGGAGGGCGGCGGGGTTGGGGGCTTCCCCCTCCCCCAGGAGCGCCCCCCTCCCGCGCTGCCGCTGCTGCCCGAACTTTCCCAAACTGTCCCAGCCCGAGGGCTCCCTGTGGGCTCGCCGCTGCCTCCAGGCTCCCAGTCGGTCCCCAGAAAGCCTAGCGCGAGAGTGCTGGGGACCCCCCCAGCCTGGGGGCTTTTCAGGTCCCCTTTGCCAGGCTCTGAACCCCCAGAATCCCCGGAGAGACTCCCGAGCTTCTCCCAGTGCTGTTAAGAACTCTCCGTCTGGCACAGCCACCGGCCCTGCACCCCTTCTCTTTCCCCAGAGCCCGGGAAGGGAGGGGGCTTGGCCCCAAGGTCACCCCCAGGTCCCCGGGACTCGAACCCGGCCCCGGGCTCTGTGGCTGACCCCTGATACTTGTTGAATCAATGAATGTGTCCAACCCGGTGCCTGGGGGAAAACGTCCAAATGGGCGGGGGGGGGGCACCCCAGTAGCCCCTAGAGGGCCCCCCTTTTTAGTGCCCAGCGGCGGGGATCTTGGGGTGTGACTGCCTCCCTGTGACTTCCCTAGGTTCCCTGCCCTCCCTGGGCCCGAGGTCTGCCGAGGAGGAGGGGGGACAGGAGGGAGAGCCCCAGGGAGCGTCCCCCATGTCTGGCGGCCCCCCGGGGGTGTTAGGCCCGGAGCACGGGGACCAAGGCGAGCAGCAGGACCGGGAGATCGGCGCCCAGCTGCGCAGGATGGCCGATGACCTCAACGCCCTGTACGAGCAGCGGGTGAGTGAGGGCAGAGAGAAGGGGCTGGCCGGGCTCACACCTGGGGAGAGGCGGGAGGAGCTCGGCCCTGGCCCGCGCTCGGGAGCCGGGGGCCGAGGGGGTGTGGTGGGGGCCGGGCGGCCGCCGGGGGAGGGGAGGCGAGGCCCGCTCCCGACTTCCTCCCCTGGCCAGCCCAGGCTGGGACTGAAGGGGCCGGCGGCTCCGGAGGCTCATATATCTTGGGCTATTTATAGCGAGTGAGTCAGCATTGGTAAATGCCTGCCTCCCTCTCCCTGCTCCCTCCTCCTCCCCCTCCCCTCCCCCTCGGCTCGACTTCCCGCCTGCTGATGCTGGCTCAGCGCCTGCCCAGAACAAACAAGCCGTCTGGGCGAGGGAGGGGGCAGAGCCGGGCCCTGACCCCGCACGGGCCTCTGGGCTTGCCAGCTTCCCCAGCTCTGGCTCTCTGCCTGCTTCCAGTCCTCCCCCCCCCCCCAAATCCTCCGAGCCGACCTCTCCGGCTGGGAAGCCCCTTTCCTCTGGGGGGCAGAGCCTCCTGGCAGGGTGACCCTGGCACAGTCACTTCCCCCTCCCGCAGCACTCCTAAGATGGAAGCTTTTATTATTCTCTCTAGCGCCTCCCAGCAGCCCTGGGAGGAAGGTGCTGCTCCATGCCCATGTCCCTGAAGACACAGGTGTCTGGATTTGAACTCTGGTCTTCCTGACTCCTTAGTGGAGCCCCCTAGAGGCCCCCATTATTTATGTTTATGATTCTATTTCTTAATCCTCCCCTTCCATCTATGGGTGGGTTCCAGGGCAGAAGAGCCACGAGGGCTGGGTAATGGGGGTGAAGTGACTGGCCCAGGGTCACCCGGCCACTTGAAGGCCACCCAGGACGTCGGGCGCTCCCTGACCCTCGGTGCCCCCCTTTGTCCGCAGAGACGGGAGGAGGAGCAGAGGCGCCACCTGTCGCCCTGGAGGCTGCTGTACAATCTCATCTCGGGGCTCCTGACCCCCCAGCGAAGGAACCGGATGCCGGACGTGGAGCCCAACTAGCGTCCGGGCTGGCTCACAGGACACCGCGTGGGGGGCGGCCAGAGGAGGTCTGGAGGGCAGGACCTTCCGACCCGCTTCCTGTGGACTCTTGGCAACATGTAGCGAATCTGAGACGGGCCCCCGGACGCCGCTGGGGGGGCGAATGACTCTGGGTCCAGCCCTGGAAAAGGCCCCGCCCGGATGGCCCGGGAGGACGGTGGGGGGGCGGGGGGGTTCTGACCGGACACTGGACACTGACCAAGAAGGGACCTGAGGAGGAGGGGCAGGAGGGGTGCACGGCGGGGGAGGGGCCGCCCCCTCGCCTCCTGCCATCTCAGGAAGGGCCGCGGCGGGCCGTGCCGTCTCCCCCCACCTTTCCCGGCCTTTGGTGCTTCGCTCCCTGCCTTGTTGGAATGAGCCAAAAACGAACCACTAGCTTCCCAGAGGGAAAGAGCCGCCAGTCTCTGCTGTGGAGAGCCAGCCTGCCCTTCCTGAGCCGGCAGGTAACCTGCCCCATTTTCATTTCCTTGGGGAGGGGGAGAAGGACCCCCGCCCGGAGCGCCCGAGACCCGCCCCCGGAGGCGGGGCAGAAGGCTCAGCTGGCATTCCCCAAGGGGGGCAGGGGGGGGCGGGGGGCGGGGGGGACGGGAGGGGGGCGTGTAAATAGATTGTACATGATGCTGTGTGCTGTAGATACTGGAATGAATTTTCTGTACATGTTTGGTTAATTTTTTTGTACATGATTTTTGTATGTTTCCTTTTCAATAAAATCAGATTGGAGCAGGAAGAGTCGGCCTCCTCTCTGGGCTCTCTTGTGCCCCTAGCGCTGCCCCTGGGCCAAGGCCCCGCACCCTCCCTGGGTGTCTTCCCCGGACCTGCTCCCCCCTAGACTGTAAAACGGGCGCAGTGCTGCCCTCGCCTGCGGGAGCCCGCTGGGGCCCCAGCTTGGAGGGTGGCCCCTTGTTTCCTTCGGATCTGATTGGGTGTAGGGAGAAGGCCCGAGACCCCGGCTCTTCCTGGATGGAGAAGAGGGAGGAAAAAGGAACCGTTTTGGAATAAACGGGGGGGGGGGGGGTTACTATGGTTGGGATCCGAGGTGAACCTTTAGAGGAATTCTATGATGGACGTCCAGCCGGATCCATGCGTGGGGGGGATCCCCTTTCCTCGGGGGACAGGTGGTCCTCCAGGGAATGCTCTGCGCCGGAGGGGGGTCTCGGGGACAGAGAACCCCGCCTGTGCTCCGGGTGGCATCTCCCCGGGGTCCCTTAAGGACCAAAGGGTGAAGGAATGGCAACAGGAACAGAGTAAAGGCAAGTCCAGGGAGGAAAACGAATCTCAATGAATTCAGCCGGCATGAAGAGCCCCCCTGGGTGCCTTCTCTTCCCAGCCTCCTCCAGGGCTCTCCAACTTTCTCCAGCCTCTAGTCCTGTCCGTTCCCCACAATATCCTCTCCCGGCTCTACTCTGTGGCCCTCCAGGGAACTCTGGGCTCGAATTCTTTATGCTGGTGTTTGATGACCCGTGAGCACGGAGCACGTCCAGACGGACGTCGCTGCTGGGCGAGGACGGGCTGCGGTTTCAGGGAGAAGCCGGGATCGTTGAAGCTCTGCGGCTTCCCCCTCGCTTCGTGGCTCGCTGTACGGTCTCTTGCCAAAGGACCACGTGCTTCCTCAGCTCGGGTCTGCCTAGTTAAATCTCTTGGGGAGGCAGCTCTGGTCAGCACAGACATCTGCCATGCTGCCATGACACTTGGAGGCTTGGTCGCCAGGAGGGAATCCATCTTGGATTATCAGTCCACAAACTGGAAGTCCTCCAGGAGTGGCAAACCTTTTGGGTCGGTTATTTTAGTATTTGATGCCTTGACTGGCAGTAATAAGAACTTTGTCAAACAAAGGTATTTCTGGGGCAGATGGGTGGCTCAATGGATTGAGGGCCAGACCTAGAGATGGCCCTGGGTTCCAATTGGACCTCAGACCCTTCCTAGCTGTGAGACCCTGGACAAGTCACTTCACTCCCATTGCCTAGTCCTTACTGTTCTTCTGTCTTGGAACCAATACATGGCATTGATTCTCAGGCAAAAGGTAAGGGTTAAAAAAATTGGATTCCATCCCTTGGTCCCTGCCTTGGAGCTGATACTCAGTATCCATTCTAAGTTGGAAGTTAAGGGTTTCAGAACAAACAAGCAAACAAAACAAACAAGCTCTTTGTTGTTTACATTTTCCAAAGAATTCTGGATGAGCCCTCATGGCTCCCTTCGGTTGATTCTCTCCTAGTTACTCTGTCTAGATGTTGTTTATGTGTAGTTGTTTACTCCAAATCTCCCCCTGACAGGGCAAGGATTTTTCTTTGTATCCCTAGCACGGACACATATCAAACACTTAATATCTCTTGGCTTACTTCAACACCAGTACGAGACAAGGTCTGTTGGAGAAAAGCCTTGAAAGGCATGTTTTAGTCTTCAGTTTGGGGCTTTTCCCCCCATAACCAGTGACCTATGAGCCTGTGAGACCGTCTTCTGTTGACCTTTCAGTCACCTAAACAACTGTAAATAGGTGGTCCAGTGCAGAAGATTGTTTGTGAAAGCCTGCTTGCTCCCTTCTCATGCTTTCATCAAGGCTGCCCTCCCAGGTTGCATATAGACCATTCCTCATGAAGGACCTGGAGAGATGGGAAACTGGGGGTTTTCTTGGCTGCCTTCTGATTCAAAAATAATGCAATCCATGGTTCTTCCAAGAGCTGGTGTCTTCTCTTTTAGGAGGGATCTGGAGAATGATGTGGCTTCCCTGGCTTTCTTTCAGTCCTGGTTAAAATCCTACCTTTTGTAAGAAATCTTTCCTGGACCCCCCTAAACAGTTGTCTTCTTCATGCGATTACCTCCAATTTACTCTGTATATGTTCTATTTGTATGTAGTTGTTTCCATGCCGTTTCCCCTTTTAGAGAGTGAGCTCCTTGAGGGCAAAATAGCGGATCGTGGGTGATTAATAAATGCTTCTTCCTTAACTTTGTTTTCTTTCATTCTACTAATTATTTTTAATAATAATCTTTTCATTTTCTCTTATGCACACATCACAGACTGTGATAGTAGAATCTCAATAGGTGGTTTCTCTGTCATTGATGGGGAAAATTTTGTAATAATAACCATTTTTAGAGATTTTTTTCCATTTTTTTTATGTTGGTGGTCCTAGTTTCATCCTTATATGTCTTAATTAGGTCTTTCCCCAGGCTGTCTGTAAACTTGTTCATCCTCTACTATTTCTCCCTGTTTTATGAGGCAGCATTGCTCATAATCTTTCACCATCCTCTCCTATAAAATTCTACAAATGAGCTCATATTTCTAAATTTGTCTTGCCATTGGTTTCAGTGTGTCTTTGCATGGCGAGAAGATCAAGTATTTGCTGACTAAGGCAGTTCCTAGGGTCTTTTGGGTTCCTTGAGGACGCAATGCATTTATTATGTTGATTAAACTAATGAACAAAATGGTACAGTGTTGATGTCTGTTCTTTTACCCATTTCCAATTTTGAGTGTGAGCAGAGTATTTAAATAGGTTAAGTTGGAGGCGTTCTCAGATGTACCTGTCTTCCCATTTTTGTTTTTTTCTTATTTGGTCTTGACGGGGTAACTTTGCTCTAAGATGATGGTGGCCTGAATGAAAACCAACTGCTGATTCCAAAATTAATCACAAAGTTTGGAAGGTGGAAGGACCCTCAACAGCCAAGTACAAACCCACATCTGGACAAGCATCCCCACCTGCACATACCCAATAACAGGTTGTCCAGGTTCTGCTTGAAGATCTCCACTAAGGGAAGGGGGAGGATGTCACCTCTATTACTATCTCTATTTAGGGATGGTTCTAATTGTTGAGAAGTTTTTCCTGATACTTGGCCTAAATTGGCTTTTTTCTCCATTTTCCACTCCTTCTGTACCTACTCTTGGGGCTGTTTCTTCTGTCCACCCCATCCCCATCCCTACTGTCACCACTGAGCCTGCTGGCTTCTCAAAAACAGGGATTGTTGGGGGCAGCAGGATAGCTCAGTGGATTGAGAGCCAGGCGTAGAGAAGGGAGGTCCTGGATTCAAATCTAGCCTCAGACACTTCCCAGCTGTGTGACCCTGGGCAAGTCACTTGACCTCTGCCTTGGAACCTATGCACAGTATTGATTTCAAGAGAGAAGGTAAGTGTTTAAAAAACAAACAAAACAGGGATTTTTTTGCCTTTTTTTTGTATCACCAGCTCAGTGCTTGGCACAATGTAAGTCATTAATAAATGCTCAAATTGATTGATTTATCCTGAATAATCTCTCTTCCATAGAACATCCCTTCAAACACTAGAAGACAGCTATCATTCCTTCCTCCTCCCACCACGGCAGGCTTCTCTTCTCCAGAATGAGTATCCGGCTCCATTAACCAATCAAAACAAGTCATCTCTTATTTACTAGAATAGAATGAACTACATTTTTTGCACATTTGGGCGGGGGAGGGCTCCCCTCAGAGGGCCACATTTCCTCTCCATGAAGAAAGTATTTGTTATATCCAGGTATGAGCTTTGGTGAAGCTGACAAGCATTTGGTCTCTTTCATTTCTTACTCCTGAATGGTTTCCTGTATTTCCCCCTATTCTCTA
Source organism: Monodelphis domestica (assembly GCF_027887165.1). Lineage (NCBI taxonomy): Eukaryota > Metazoa > Chordata > Mammalia > Didelphimorphia > Didelphidae > Monodelphis > Monodelphis domestica. The sequence goes on from NC_077230.1 coordinate 420,196,304, forward strand.
TTTGCATTGAAGTCATCCATTATTAAACTAAATTCAGTATAATCTCCATTTTGGTATGCCTTTCAATGAAAAAGACTTTAACCTATCAGTCTGCCCATCCTCTGTCCCATTTGACCACATCCTTTCTCACAAGTTCATCTCAGGAGGTCCAACCATTGTCCACCCACAGAGAGAGTACCAATGAGATACATGAGGACCTCACTCTCACCAAGTGACCAGTCCTTTTTTTTTTTTAAACCCCCACCTTCCACCTTAGAATCCATACTGTGTATTGGTTCCAAGGCAGAAGAGTGGTAAGGGCTAGGCAATGGGGGGTTAAGTGACTTGCCCAGGGTCACACAGCTGGGAAGTGTCTGAGGCCAGATTTGAACCCAGGACCTCCCATCTCTAGGCCTGGCTCTCAATCCACTGAGCCACCCAGCTGCCCATCAGCCCTTCTTTTTAATCCTACGTGTCTTTGATGATTCCCCTTATTCCAATTCTTCCTCATAATATCTTGTTTGGAATGAGTTACATGCATTTCCCTCACATGCACCATCTGCCCCTCTAGTGCCCTCCAGGGGATACTCATGTCACACTAGCCATGTGCCCCTCCACTCCAGTCATATACTCACGCTCACAGGTACCATGTGCCCCTCCACTCCAGTCATATACTCACGCTCACAGGTACCATGTGCCCCTCCACTCCAGTCATATACTCACGCTCACAGGTACCATGTGCCCCTCCACTCCAAGGGTTGCTTATGCTCACATACACCATGTTTTGCTCTGCTGCCCTTTGAGTGATACTCATTTTCAATTTGTTAGGAGACTGTAGTGTTCCATGTCTTGTACTCAAATAAACAATGCAGGTAGATGTTAGTAGTAAAAAGATGGGTCTCCATTTTAGAGAGAAGTTTGGGGTTATTAAAAGAACAATTCTTCACTGTGGAAGTAGAAATCCAGAAGAAAACATATTATTTATGATTTGCTTATATGGGTATGTGATTTGGGGTTTTGGCTTTAAAAGATTACTCTATTACAAAAATGAATAATATGGAAATAGGATTTGAGTGATAATAACATGGATAGCCCAGTGGAACTGCTTGTCAACTCCAGAAGGGGGGGAGAGAAAAAGGGAGGGAGAGAACATAAATCATGTAACCATGGGGGGAAAAAAGAACAATTCTTCAGCCCTTTTGTTCAAACGTGGTCCCAATTTATTATCCACTTGAAATGTCTGTCAGAGGTACATATATACACACACACACACACACACACACACACACACACACACACATATATATATATGTATGTGTATATATATATATATATATAAACAAGCGCTTATAGATCGTCCCTGTTTGTCATAATCCGGATAGTTGGTATTCGTCCACTTGGCTTTTTTTTAGGTGAAAGATTAGGATAAACTCTTGATTTGCTCTGGTTCTCATCCAGAAGGCTCTGCAACATTCTTGGGTCTGGTGTGGTCAGCAGAGATCTGGTAGGTAGACTTCACTATTGAGAGGTGTATAAATGGAGATTTTGAGCCTTTGAACTTCATCCCCCAGAAGTCCCTTAGAATTTCCCAAAATTCCATTTTCCTGCATCCCCACATTTTGCGTGATTGTATTTAAGTGGCTGTAACTCCTCCCTTGACCTCTTTTTAGACCTGCCACCAGGCTGAAGTCAAGCAGTTCTTTTGCTTTAGTTATTGTTAATAAAACTTAAAAAATATATCATATTTAGTTATTGATTACTAATTTTAAAACCCACAGAGGGGATCTCTCTTCCACTTGCATTCTGCACTGTATCTTCTCTGTGGCAGCAGCAGACTCTTCTGGCAAACATACATCTCCCTCTTTGTTTTATGCCTTACCTGATATTATTACAAAGTGGAACAAAGTCATTGAATTCTTGTTCTTTCTTTCAGAGAGGTACAGCATCACAAAAGCAGAACCGGAGGAACTAGATATGTAGTGATTATAACAATAAAGATGACAGGAGGTCCTAGATTCAAATCTGACCTCAAGACACTTCCTAGTTGTGTGACCCTAAGTAAGTCACTTAACCCTCATTGCCTCGCCTTGACCACTCTTCTGCCTTAGAACCAATACACAGTATTGAGTCTAAGATGGAAGGTGAGGGGTTAAAAGAAGAAAATAAGCTATCCAGTGGTTAGATACTTCCTAGCTCTGTGACCCTGGGCAAGTCACTTAACCCTCATTGCCTCGCCTTGACCACTCTTCTGGCTTAGAACCAATACGCAATTAAGGAAATAAATAAAATTTTTAAAAAAAGAACCAATACCCAGTATTGACTCTAAGATGGAAGGTAAAAACAAAACAAAACATACACACAATAAAGACAGAAATAACAGACACAAAAACCTGAATGCTGTTGAATTATGAGGAAGCTTAGTCACAGAGAAGAAATACGAGAATGGATCTCCCCTCTCTTCTTCTTTATTGAGGTGGGGGACTCTGGATGCAGAAAATGGCACATCTTGTCATAGGCTCAGGGATGCAACTGGATGTGACTGCTGGGGCTTAGTTTTGCTAACCTTCCTTCCCCCGTGTTATAAGGGGAGATAAAGTTGGGAGAAGGCCATAATGGAAATGAAGAGATTTAAAATCAAAAGTCTTCATTGTAGCTACTATGCAATACTGCCTGGTCCTTTCCTGTAGTCCTATCAATGTATTATTTTCATAAAAATCTAAGTAGAGGAGAAAATAGGCCTAGTTTCACGTCCCCCCAGTTCTTTGGGGGGAGGTATTAATTTAGTCTAAGACTTTGGGCATACTTTCGGTATTTTACTCTGCAGAAACTTTGAAATCTTCTTCCCTCAAAGTCTGTGCTCTCTCTACCCAGATAGGCCCTCACCTCTCGGGCATCTCCAGCTGACTGTGACATCCCACAGACACCCTTTCTCGCAAAAGGATCCTCTTCCCTACTTCCCAATGGCTGTAGAGGACACTACCATCTCCCTGGGTTCCTTCAGGTTTTAGCTGAGGGCATACAGTGAGCCCCTTTCCCTGCACACATGAACGGAACTCTTGGCGCTCCACGCGGGAAGTCGTATCCACTAGACATTGCCATCATAAATGATACCAGAACACTACAGGAAGTTCGATGGCCAGATGCCTTCTAGATCCTCCTTGGACAGGCAAATAGAGGATTTGGCAGAGACCCAACCAAGATGAATCAAAGGGGTTCCAAAGATGGGGGGGTGTGAGAATGGAGGAAAATCAATCTGGAATGAGAGAAGCCAGTTAAGTGGCGACTCTCCTAGAGCCTCAAGCATTTTTTTCCCCAAGAAAAGAACTAGAAGGTGTTGTATATGATAAGCACCAAGTAACAAGACAAAACAAATGCCCCGCTGATTATTATTTTGTATTTTATTTTTTAAACCTGTATCCTCTGTCTTAGAATTAATACTAAGGGGGCAGTGAGGTGGCTCAGTGGATAGAAAGCCAGGTCTGGAGATGGGAGGTCCTGGGTTAAAATCTGGCCTCAGACACTTCCTAGCTGTGTGACCCTGGGCAAGTCACTTCACCCGCATTGCTCTTCTACTTTGGAACTGATTCAGGGTATCAATTCTTTTTTTTTTAACCCTCATCTTGTGTCTTATAATCAATACTAAGTATCAGTCCCCAGGCAGAAGAGTGGTAAGGGCTAGCCAATTGAGATAGAGTGACTTGCTCAAGATCACACAGGAAGTGTCTGGGGTGACACTCAAACCCAAGTTCTCCCAATTCCAAGTCTTGTTCTCTATCCACTGAGCCACCTAGCTGCCCCTAAAGCACTTTTAAAATGGTATTTTATTTGAGCCTCATAAGAACCCCAAGATAATTTTTGTTATTGCTCCCGTTTTACAGATGAGAGAACTGAGGCTCAGAGCAGTTAATCCACAGCTGGAAAGTGTCTGAGGCACCATTTAAATTCAGGTCTTCCAGACACTGCGCCACTCAGCTGCTTCAACTAGTGCTACTGGCATCAATACAATCACAGCCAATTACATCAATAACCCACACACATCTCAGCAAGGACAAACATCTCTTTTCATAACAGAAATGGTGACCTTCTCTTCCTTTGGGAAAAGGCCGGCCCATAGCCAGGCCTGCAGGCTCTCCCCTGAGCAGGAAGGGCTCAAGTTTGCCTAGCTTAGGATCCCGGGCTGGTCCATTTTCTCAGGCTATTTCAGCCTGCCGAGCTAGGATGGAATACAAGGAAGAAAACCTTTATTTCCTAAGCACCTACTATGGAGAAGGCACACTGGGCCAGGTCTTAGGTTGGAGGGAGGGAGGGAGTAGAGGATGTGCCCCCCCTAAAAAAGCAGGGAGTCCACTTATGGCTAAAATATGACCAAAGATTTCAGAGGAAGGGCAGGAGAAAGGAAGGGAGGGAGGGAAGGAGGGAGGGAGGGAAGGAGGAAGGGAGGAAGGAAAGAAGGAAGGGAGGGAGGAAGGAAGGAAGGAAGAAAGGATGGAAGGAAGAAAGGAAGGAAGGAAGGAAGGAAGGAAGGAAGGAAGGAAGGAAGGAAGGAAGGAAGGAAGGAAGGAAGGAAGGAAGGAAGGGAGAGAGGGAGAGAGGGAGGAAGGAAGGGAGGGAGGGAGGGAGGGAGGGAGAGAGGAAGGAAGAAAAGGGTATCTCCAAAGGCAGTTTCAAGATAGTGACAATGTGGTAGAGTGGGCAGAGCAAGGGAAATGGAGCCCAAAGATCTGAGTTTGAATTTTGGTTCACCTCCTTTAATGATTGACTGTGTGTGATGCTGGGGAAGTCCAGTAACTTCTCTGGGCCTCAGTTTTTCCATCTGCAACATGAGGAGGTGATCATCTCTAAGAAACTGCCATCCTTTCACCCCCAAATCCATTCAGCTTTTCTACTGACTCAGTGCCTGACCCTGAGTAACGACTCCCCATCTTGGCACCTTAGGGTCCTCCTCGGCAAAATACAGAGGAATTCCTTGCTGAGAAGAGATCTCCAAGCCACCAATCCCATGTCAGTGGAAATCACTGAATGGAGGGGATTCAGAGGGCAAAGGCATGGATGGATGGATGGATGGATGGAGCATTCAGAATCTACCATGTACACATGGATGACCTATTCGATATTACCTGCTTTCATGGGGAGGAGGGAGGAGAGGAGGGAAAGGTGAGAACATGGACTGCAAAATATCAGGAAAATATTATGAAAATCGTATCAACATGTACATAAATAAATAACCTACTAGGTACCTGGCATAGTAGAAGGCATATGGAGGCAGTTAGGTGGCTTGGTAGCTAGTCAGCAATGGGGTTAGTCAGGAAGATCTGAGTTCAAATCCAGCCCCAGACACTAGCTGGGTGACCCTGGGCCCATCACTTCCCCCATTTGCTTTAATCCACTGTAGAAGGAAATGGTGAATCACTCTAGAATCCATGCCAAGAAAACCCATAGAGGGTCATTAAGAGTCCAACATAACTGAAGAATGAAACAAACGTGCCAGGCACCAAGCTCATGCTCAGCACGTCTTAAAAAAAACAAGTATTATCTCATTTGATCCTCACAACAACCCTTGGAGGCAGGTACTAAGATTATTCCCATTGTACAGATAAGGAAACTGAGGCAAACAGAGGTGAGGGGATCTGCCTAGCAGGCAGGCGGGAGCTAGGCTTTGCCCTTTGTTACAATAACAGTACTATCATTCTATTTGACCATCAGGCATCGGGGTTGGGTTTGCAAACCTTCTTTCTGAAAATCATTTATTAAAACGTTAAACAGCACCGGACTAAGCCCAGACCCCCAGAGCACCACCGTAACCTGCAACCCCCCCTCCACCTCTTGGACGCTGGATACACTCTCCTCCCTTCCCTAGCTTGGCCCCTGGGTAAACCAAGGTGATGGACACCATCTGCCAGCCCGGCATCTCTGGCACCCCCCATGGCCTATCACAGGCCAACCCTCCCTCCTGCCCTGCTTCTGCTGATTAAATCATTGAATTAATAACAATGGAAGAAGGATCAATTGGACAGTCTAATTCTATATTTTATCTAATTATAACAATAATGTCATAGTTTACATATTATTGATTATATTCTGCATTATAGGTGTTATCATATATTTGTATAATTAATCATGACATAATAAATCATGTAATATTTTTAATATTATGACACTAATATTGACTATATTCTAGATTATACCATATTCTATATTCTATAAAAATAATTATTAAATAAATGACAATTTAATATTTTGAATATTGTAATACTATTATTGATTATATTCTACATTATAGGTTTTATCCTATATTTGTATAATTATGACATAATAATTTAATATTTTATACATTATGATACCAAGATTATAGATTATAGTCTAGATTATGACATATTCTATATTCTATTCTATAAAAATAATTATAAAATAAATGACAATTTAATATTTTGAATATTGCAATACTATTATTGATTATATTCTACATTATAGTCTATCATATATTTGTATAATTATTGCATAATTTAATATTTTATACATTATGATACTAATATTGATTATATTCTAGATTATGATATGGTCTATATTGTGTAAAAAATAATGGATTACAACAATAAATATCAATTTAATATTTTAAATATTATAACACTATTATTTATTATATTCTATATAATTCTATATAATATATAATTATAATGTATGGTTAATAATTAATACATAATAATAATAACAACAAATAGCAAGCTTAAGGTTTACAAAGCATTTTAGGTGCTCACGACCACCCTGTTATCGCTCCCATTTTACAGATGAAGAAACTGAGGCTATGGGTAGGGTTAGTAATTTGCCCAGGAGCACAGAACTAGGAAGTGACTGTGACAGGATTCAAATTTGGGTCTTCCTAAATCCCAGGCCTTCTGTCACTAGACGGCCTCGGCCCACACCAATTTATATCCTCTCTTTCCTCCCAGTTGGTTCATCGTTCCTCTAGCGAAACTTCTTTTCCGTCCATTCTTGTCTCCTTAAGCCTTCCACAGCTCTCTGCCCACTTCCCTCAGACGGAGAACAGTTGGAGCATCTTTTCCTTGCTTGTCTCCCGTCCATTGGCCATCGCCGCCGACCACCTCCTCCTTTCCTTTGGTCTAGGATGAAGGGCTTCCCCATCTCTCTTCGAGGCACACACGCACCCTCCATCCCATCTCCTCCTGTCTTCTCCATCAAGCTGCCCGTCGTGTCATCCCACTCTGTCTTCAGTCTCTCCCCATCTGCGGACTCTTCAGCTGCCTACGAATGCACCTGTGTCGCGCTCCGAAAAAATCTGTCCTTCCCCACTAGGTATCCTCCTCAACCTCCAGGGACTGGATAGAGCACTGACCAGAGTCAGGAAGACCTGAGTGCAAACCTGACATCAGACACTTATTAGCCATGTGACCCTGGGCAAGTCACTTAAACTCGGTTTGTTTCCATTTCCTCATCTGTAAAATGGGGACGATAATAATTGCTGTGAAGCCCGAAAGATATTTGTAAAGTGCTTAGGACAGTGCCTAGCACACAGTGAGGGCTCTATAAATGTTAGTTGTTGGGGGCAGCTGGGTGGCTTAGTGGTCTGGGCCTAGAGGCAGGAAGTCCTGGATTCAAATCTGGCCTCAGATACTTCTTATCTGTGTGATCCTGAGCAAGTCACTTCACCCCCATGGTCTAGCCATTACTGCTCTTTTGCCTTGGAACAAAAAAAAAAAAGGAAGGAGAGGCTTCCTACAGGAGGCAGGAAGTCAGCTGAGCCTTGAAGGAAGCCAGAGAAAACAGGAGCTTGAGATGGGAGGGGGAGCAGTCTAGGAATGGAGGGTCCAGGGAGGAGAATTGGTGAAAATATCCATTCATGACACGTAGTGGCTCCTTCCAGGAACAGCAAGGAGGCCTGTGCCATTGGGTGGAGGGGAAAGGTGGAGGTTTGGCAAGGAAAAGCTTTACTGGGCAAACAGAGGATCATATGTTTGATCCAGCTGGTAGCAGGGAGCCACAGGAATTTACTGAGATGGGGAGTGACATGGCCAGACTATGCTTTTGGATGGCCACTTTGGGGCCACTGAGTGGGGAGATGGGACCAGAGAGAGCCTTAAGCCAGGCAGACCCATCAGCAAGCAATACATAGTCCAAGCTTGACACAAAATACTTATATTGATTCTAACATAAGAGAGAGGAGTTTAAAACATTATCTCATTGTGGGGAGCTCAGTGGCTCTGGAGATTGAGAGTCTGGCCTAGAGATAGGAAATCTTGGGTTCAAATCTGGCCTCAGACATTTTCTAGCTAAGTGACCCTGGGAAAGTCACAACCCCGATGGCTCAGCCCCTACCACTCATCTGCCTTGAACCAATACACAGTATTGATTCTAGATAAAGGTTTTTGTTTTTGTTTTTAATGTCAGTGGGACATTTGAGCTGTCCAAGAAGCAACTGGAGATTTGGGACTGAAGATGAAGAGAGAGGTTAGGGCTGGATATAGAGATGCCCAGGAGAATCAGCTGCATAAGCCTTGAATCCATAAGAGCCGAAGAGCCCAATAGAGGGAGAAGAAGAGCCCGGGAGAGAGGGTCCTGGTTGGTTCCCTTCTTTCAGTGCCAGTCTTCTCCAGAGTGTCCCTCCCTCTCCTGCTCAGGGGTTCCTTCTTGTCTACTCTATTTCATTGTAGAGTAAAATACAAATTCCTGCATGAATGCTGTCATTAGGCCTTCACAGTCTGGTCCTCCAGGCCTATTTCATATGCCTCCCCTCCTCACAGGCTGTGGGCCAACCAAAGAGGCTAATCTCCCCCCCATAGTAACTTTCCAGACTTATCCTCTGTTAGTCAAGCTTTATTCCCCCTCACCTCTGAATCCATATTTAGCCTCTTTACATTTCAGCTTGGCCACCACCTCCAGGAGCTTTCCCTGATTTCCAGTCTGAATTTCCTTTTATTGACTTATCTGTGTATAGATTGTCTCCTCTATTAGAGAAGAGCCTAAGTGCCAGGTCATGGGGATGAAGTGACTTGCCCAGGGTCACACAGCTGGGAAGTGTCTGAGGTCAGATTGGAACCCACATCTCTTAGGCCGGACTCTCAATCCAAGAGTTTAAGCTTCTTGAAGGGAAGGATCGCTTTCCAATTTTCTCGGTTCTCTCTCCTGCTCAGTATATTGTTATTCATTAAGTACTTACTATGTGCCAGGCAGGACCACGAGTTAAGTGTCTATTACACATAGTAGGAAACTGACAAATGGTAAATTGAAGGGAGAGAAACTGAAAGGGCTGGCCTCGGGATTAGCGAACGTGCTTTACATTTTTTTCTAGCGGGGCTGGGGGTTGGGGGGACTGGGCGGAGAATTGCAATTTCCTGTAATTGATTTCCTTTGTAATCCCAAGTAGGAAAGCCACGATTGGGAGAAGGGGTTCTATGGGCTTGGCCTCGCTGCCTGCCTCAGGGAATCTGGCTCCCGGTTCACCCAAGTCCTTTGGCAGGAGCGGCCCCCCCCTTCTCCCCCCCCCCCCCCCCCCGGCGTTCCTCTTGGATTCCCCGGAGTCACATTCTCCTCCCCACGGCCGGCCGTACATTCTGGACGCTGGCTGCCTTGGGAGCCTAGATGCTGTCCCAGCTGGATTAGACTCTTTGGCAGCGAGTAAACCAGAGGAGACAGCGGGCTCCAGGTACCAGCAGATGCGTTCGAGGAGGGAAATGATCAATGAGAGAGCGGCAGGGGTGCCTGAGGCCTTTCACTGGGCTGGGACAGGGCACCGCTTCCTCAGGGATCGGAAGTCATTAGGGAAAAGCCGCGGCTAGCAGGTGGAATGGAGTGGGAACCGAGACTTTCCCCAGAGCCAGGCGGCGGAAGGATTTGCCTAATGAGAAGCCGTCACGTGCCTCGCTTAGAACATTAGTCAAAATATGCAAGAGAAAGAAGGGGGGAGGGGGGCGATGTCGCCCTCAGGCAGTCTCGAGAGGTGGCGAGCACCTAGAGCGCCCAGGCACTGTCCAAGGTGCTGGGGCTGCCGAAGCAAAAGCCAAAGGGCGCAGGTCCCCAGACACCGTGCACTCGGGTAAAATAGAAAACCCGTCAAAGGGCCCGGAAGGAAGAAGGGGCTCGTAGATGGGAGACGGAACTCATTATCCTGCAAGACTGCATCAGCCTCTGCGCTCCCATCTGGACAACCCCCCCACTCGGGGCTCCCAAACTTCCATCTGAGGAGGGAGCCCGCGCCGGTTGGCGCCTCATTTCCGCGCAGGCAGTTAGGGGGTGCAGTGGGTAGGGTGTCAGGTCTGGGCTTCCCGATCCTGCACAAGTCACTTGACCCTGTTGGATCCTTGGGCAGCTAGGTGGTACCATAGTGCACCGGGCCTATCTTCCTGAATTAAAATCTGGCTTTGGACAGCTACTAGCTGGGTAACCCGGGCCTCAGTTTCCTTGTCTGTAAAGCAAGCTGGAGAAGGATCTTTGCCAAGAAAAACGCAATAAGGATCACAAGAGTTGAAGGAAAGGGAACAATTAGTATACGCTCCGCACTGATTTCTTTCTGGCTTGTATCTACAGTGCCCAGCAGAGTAAATGCTTAATAAATGTTTGTTGAAGGGAAGCTAGGTAGTGCAGTGGATAGAGCACCAGGTCTGGAGTCGAGGTCCTGGATTCAAATGTGACCCCAGCCAGTTCCTAGCTGTGTGACCCTGGACAAGTCACTGAACTCCAATTGTCCAGCTCTTGCCCTCCTAAGAGTTAACAGGGCAGAAAGAATTAAGACAAAAAATTTTGAAGACATAGGGTTTGGAGCTGGGGGCCAGGACTGTCTAGCAGGTAGGGTAGGACCTTCCAGGTCTTGGCATTCTCATCACCACCGCAAAGGGACTGGACTAAGAGATGTCTTGGATAATTTTTAGCTCTACTCTGCAATCGTCTTGGAAGGGTTAAATTAAGGAGACTGAGCTGGACTTCAAGAGCCCCAGAATTGCCCTTACTTTCTGGGAAATGGGTTTTTGTGAGATGGAGGCTTGGGTTGGGCTCAGGGAAGGTTAGCCAGGCCAACATAAAGGCGTATCCCTGGCAGGAAGGGTGCCCACTGGCTCCTTGGGACTCATTTATGCTCCTTTTTATCCTCTGGATCTCATCAGAGAATAGAGTGTGACTGGCACGTAATAAATAAAATGGAACTGAAAGCGCTCAGGCGCGAGTCCTGGCCAGAGCATTGGATTTGCCAAGTACCTTTCAGAAGTAACCTCAACTAGTTCCCACAATCATCAGGGAGGAGATGTGGCGCTCTTCCTTTGATATGCCCCCTTCCAGGAGGGACATCTCTTCTGCCTTTGAACCAACACGGTACTGACTGATGGCGAGTTTTTTATTTCATCGGGTCAAAGAGGTCAAAACTATTTTCTAAACCGAAGATGTTTTCATTTCCAAGAGAATAACTATCTATGGATAAAGTGCACACAAAACAGAGGGGGGGGGGGCGCACGAGTAGCATCTTCATCCATTTCTAAGTGTGAAGTGGAGACCAAAGGCTTTGAGGGCAGCCCTCTGTCCCGATTCCCATCCTAACCCTACTCCATCTCTGTGTAGGCAGAGGCACCATGGGCCCTCCTTACCTGAGAAGGAACTGGCTTCTGCACTCTCTACACTCCCTTTCTAAAGGCTAAGTCCTAGGAGGCAGCGGGCGGGGGAGCTCCTTCTAAGAATCAACAATGGGCTGAAGGTTAGCGCCTAACACATTAAGCAAACACAGCAGGTATCCAGTGTTGGCTGAACTGAATTCTCTGATCCAGGCTCAAGGGGGAGCAGAAGCTGGGAAAGGGAAAGCCTGCAGCCAGGGCAGACTATGCCTCCCCGACAACAGGAGCAGCCAATGGAGCCTTCTCCCTGGGAAGGTGCAGCCCCGCATCCGGCAGAGAGAGTGGGGGAACCAGGCTGCTTCCAGCCAATCCTTACACAACAACAGAGCCTCCTATCAATAGTTCCTCCCTCTTCCTAACTTCTCTTTCTCACGGCCATCATTAAGTGGGATTAGTCAGCAGATGACAGTTTCTTTCCCCATGAGACTCGGGGCACTGCACCAGTCAGAGCCTACCCCTTTCCATGTCTCCACATCCTCCTCGACTCTCCACCCTCCTTGTAATCCCCAGGAATGTGGTGAGAATGCCAGGCCAAGGCTTCCAGAGAGAGGAGTTCTCCTTTAGGATCCCGGAGACCCCTACCCTAGTACTGTTTTCTGAAAAGATTCCCAGCCCAGAAGAAAAAGACAAACCCAGAAGCAACCAACCTTGTTTTATTCTGTTTTTCAGAATCCAGGCAAATATAGAAAAAACACGGAAAATACAACAGCTGCCATTCTAGAATGGCCAAAAGAACACATTATTAAAAAACAAAACACTCCCCCCACCCCCAACTCCATAAAAAATGTGAGAGACTCCTGTCTAAAGAAGCTGTGTGAATGATTCTGCCTTCTGGCCTTCAGAAGCAGGCACTGGGCTGGGCCTTTTTATAGGGAGATTTCGAAATTCACGTTTTCCTCAAAATGCTTGCCATTGTCGGCCAATCACAATGATTCAAGGGCTGCAACCCCTTCAGGAAACCAGAGTACAAGGAGGTGAAGTCCTCCTCAGTTTGACTACCCTCTCAAGAGAACCAGGAAGGAGGAAGGCCCAATTTGAATCTGATTCTAACAAAAAGGATTCTAAACTGAAATGCCAAGCCCTGTGCCAGGCCTTCCCACAAGGCCACCTGCCTAAATTGGAACCCCTGTTTCCCCTGGCCCGGCCTTGATTCCCCATCTGAAGTCAGCCTCCTCTTGCCATGACTTCGGATGGGGAATGAGCAAAGGGTGGTGAGACACTCTGAAGAAGGGGCAGTTCCACCCTGCTCATCCCAAAGAATACAGCAAAGAGAAAGTCTGGCTGGGATGGGACAGGGGGACAGCCAGGGTCAGTGACCTCTGCCAGGAACGGAGTCATGCTGAAATGCTAACAATCATTCTCTAAGCCCCGGTATCGTCCAGCATCTGTTAATGACGGCAAGAATCACATCTGCTGAATCCCAAAGTTAAAAGCTCTTCTCTTTGGGCACTGGGGTGGGGACCGCATCTGGACTTTGATGGCAGGCTGCTGGTCATCCGGGGCCCAAGGTTTGCATTCATTTGGGACCAAGACACTCGACAATCCCATTTCCCTTAATCCCATCGAAGAAGAAGAAATTGTTGTGAGGAGGGTCCCTCTGAGACAGGGCCTGAGGAGGGAGGAGTTAGAGAAACAAGATCCACTTCAGCATTTAGAAGACTGAATCAGACACACACACACAAGAGGTGCTCTCATGTCAGCTTTCCCTTCTGCATGGAAGAGGCCCAGGGTCCTCTGCAGAGAAACTGGTCATCCCTTCCCTCGGTCTTCAATGAGGACTTATTTAAAGGGCCCTAATCTTGATAATGTTAACCTGCATCACCCAAAGGTTGAAAATCTGCTTCACCTCAGGGGACACAATTAGGACCAGGGCATGGGAGACGTATCTAGCAAGTTTCTAAGGACGGAAAATGTGTGCAGTGTGCCATCTCTGGCAATATTCAAGTGGCTGCTGGGAGACCATTTATGAGAGGTCATCTTGAGGTCAAGGGTTAAACTCGGCGACCTCTGAGGCTCTATGACTGAACTTGACAATACCAAATACACCATCCTGAGCCCATTTGTATCCCATAGGCAATGGGCATCCCTCAAAGCTCTCCATCAGCACAGTCCAGGCACTAGTGAGTGAGAGCCTGGACTGGGGTGCAGACAGGGACAACATCTTTAAAAAGGAGTAACAGACAAACTGAGGACTGCTCAGATGAAGGGCACAAGTGTGTGGAAGAAGGGAATGGAAGGAGTCAAGAGCAAAGAGCAGGAGAAAAGGGCCTGAGGGAATCCAGGAGACCCAGGCTCCCAGCTATGGCTCTGCCAACAAGCCCCTTTTGAGTCTCTGTGATTGCCATAGAGTGAGGGGATTAGAGATCATCAATGAGTTCTAGTTTATCCCTGATACTTTATGGGGTTAATGACCCCCAAGGGGAACCTACCTAATCCCCTACAGCTCTGACTATATCAAACTCCTTGCAAGGCACAAGGCAATTTCCAGAGGCCTAGCTACTGAGGGTCTGAGCCATCAAGGACAGTGTCAGTAAATGCTTTGGGTCTGACTGTGGGGGGTGGGGGGTGGGGGGTGGGGCAGGCATGTTCCCCAAGACACCAGACGGAAGGGGCGAGAGGTAAAGAGGTCCTTTGCCTCAAAGATAAGGCAGGAAGAGATTCCAAACACACCCCAGGCCAAGAATGCAGAGTACTCTGGCCATCTGGAGTAAACAGAAACAAGATGCGACCTGACAGCTGTCTGGGCAGGCAGGAGGGGCCAGTGAAGAGATGAGCATCAGAGACCCCATCACGTACAGTCAGGACAAGGGTACCACTTTGTGCAGAAAATGGAAAAACTGACCAATGGGGCAGATTTCCAAAAATTGGCTTATGGGTCCCCCTTTCTCAAAGAAGTACATGGAGGATGGCTGTCATCACCACCTGGCTCTGAAAGCCTTAGTCAGCCCAGGCCAGAAGGGTCGGCAGTGTGGCAAATGCCAGTGGGCCCTCCATCACTGTCTCCAGAATAGGTTCTTCTCCCTCCTCTCCATCACTTATGCCCTCTTTCTTTCTCCCTTGCCTATGAAATCTTCAGAGTTTGGAGGGCAGAGTCCCCACATCCTGGCCAAATCCCAGTGAACGTAATGGATGGGTCTGGAGTGCCACATTTTATGGAGGCCAATGACTAGATGAAGTATATGCAGGAGGATGAAGAGGCCAAAGCATGGGTGGCAGCAACACAAAGTTTCGGGAAAGGGCAGGGGTGCAGAAAGCACAGATGTGAAACAGAAATAAACCTCTTTGGTGAACACTAAATGAAGAAGCTCAAAAATAAGCACAAAATAGAAAACTGAATTCAGAGTATTTAGGACTTACACGTATATAATTATAAGACTAAAAATGAATGAATACTCCAAGAATTTAAATTTATAGGATTTAATAACAACAAAGTGAGAAAGGGGTTCCTTTAGCCGAGTGAGCAGAGCAAAGAGCCAGAGACCCAGCTCAAGCCAAAGCAAAAGCCGCCACAGCGTGGGTTTCAACAAATTTATAAACAAACCCATGGCAAGGTGCAACACAGGAACACAAGGTGACCCGGGAAGAGTAAAGAATGCTGAGAAATGAAGTCCCCAGGGTACAAAATTTTAAACACACATAATATATATTATAAAGGACTAATCAAATACTAGCCATTACTGGTGAATTTGGAATCCTGAATGCCCTGAATTACATAATGGGTGTGCATGTTATTTGACACTAGCTAGTCATGAACAAAGTGTTATTATCCCATTTTAGAGATGAGGAGATTAAAGATCTGAAACATTCAAATTCAAGTCTTCACTCCTCCCATTCTAGTACTGTCTCCCCAGTACCACACAAACTCCCCTAATTTAGGCCTGGAGTTCAAGGTTTTTGTGTTCTCTTTTTAGGAGGTACACTTGAACAAATTTTTCTTCTGAAGAAGAAATAAAGGAATGAATAAAAGGGTCCAAGAAAAAGGTCCCCATTTTGTGCCCCACACCATTCTTTTTCTGACATGCTCTCTTCATCAGCCAGAAATGATTCTGGTGAGGACACTGGTGTTGTGTAGATAAAGGCCAAAGGCAGTTACTATAAAAACTGAAAGTTAGGGACGACCCAAGGGAGCTTCATTTATCTTCAAGAGAAATGACTAAAGTCCATTTGTTCCTGTTATCCATCTCCCCCATGTTAATTACCTTTACAACTTCCTGTCCCAGTACCCCGCCAACAACTGCACAAACAGGGGCCATCTCAGAGAAGCAGTAGCTACAGGAGAGAAAACAAAGGGTAAGTAAGAAGAGGGATGCCTGCTGGTAGCTCCTTAAAAAGCTCAGCTCTGGGGTACCCTCCGCAGTGAACTGATACTTAATTGGGAAAAGCCGACCCGAGCAAGGGCTAGTAGATTTGCTCAAGGAAGACTTAAAGAGTTCTGTTCTGGGATTTCTTTCACAACTAGGCATTAAAAAAAAAAAGACTCTCCTTTTCTCCCTCTCTCCCGCCTCCTCAGCACTTCCTAAAAATAAGGCCCTGTCAGCCTCAAATGTGTTTAAATGCCCCGGTCACATTCTTGTAATTCTCTTCTTCACAGAGTCAGGAGTGGGTTCTATATGTTCCTCCTGGCTGAATGCCAGGGTAAAGGCCTGTGGTAACATGTAGGAAGGGTTTGAAATGAAGATATGACTGCAGGAAATTGTCCTAACTGCCTACACAAAAATGACTCCCTGGGATCAGAAACTGCTAAGCTCACAGGAGCATGGGAAGCTCCAGGGCAAAGTGTCCCTTCCAACAGCAGCCCAGGGATCAAGGGCTCTGCCAGCCCTTACCAGGAAAAAACATGATCAAGTTCTCAACAGTTTATTTGTTTTTTTAAACCCTTACCTTCCATCTTGAAATCAATACTGTGTATTGGCTCCAAGGCAGAAGAGTGGTCAGGGCTAGGAAATGGGGGTTAAGTGACTTGCTCAGGGTCACACAGCTAGGAAGTGTCTGAGGCCAGATTTGAACCTAGAGGCCAGGCTCTCAATCCACTGAGCTACCCAGTTGCCCTCTCAACAGTTTTTTAAAGTCAGTGATGAATCCTTTTTAGCAAAGGTCAAATTCATGAACTCAAGGAAATGGGAGAAAAACATTTTCTCTGCTCAAGTCGTCAAATGTTCACAGGTTGCAATGGGCAGCTGGGGAGACAAAGCAATGATATGAGAGCTCCAATGTGCAGGCCCTTCCATGCCAGCTATTACCCCTATTTGGATGGTCTCACATACCCAACAGCCCATGTTGTCAACTAAAAGGGCTACACAGAAAGATTGACAGTGTGCAAGCTGACCAACAAAGTTATTTTAGCCAATGGGAATGGGAGGTGGCATGAAAACAAAAGGCAGCACATCTCACTACTGGGCACTTACTTGGGCATGGAAGAACAGTGCCTCTAGCCACTGGTGATATCAAACCAGGATATTCATTACCTCTAAAACACAACATAATTACCTGAAAACATGATAAGGGAAAGCTTAAAACCCTTCAGCCTCCAGGCTGGGTCGTGTGTGTGTGTGTGTGTGTGTGTGTGTGTGTGTGTGTGTGTGTGTGTGTGTGTGTGTGTGTGTGTGTGAGTGTGTGAGTGTGTGTGTGAGTGTGTGAGTGTGTGTGTAAGTGAGTGTGAGTGAGTGAGTGAGAGAAGGACCCCAAGTCGCAGCCTAGCCCCAGGGTAGGCTCTATAATGGCTGTGGCCTCTTTCAGCTGCCTGCTCACAGAATCATTAACCCTCTGGTTTCTTCCCCTGCCCCTACCTGCCCTTATCCTCCTTAGGAAGAAGGAGGAGAAGAAAGAGGCAGATTCTTCCTGAAGGTCTTGTCTTGTCTTGTCACTCAACAAGCCTTCTCCTTAGTTACTGCAACTCAGGGTGGAAGGACATCTTTCTTGCTATCTTTTTTTTAATGCTATCCCTCCCCCTACCAGCCCCTTCATGTAGCTCTGATGGGAACCAGGACCACTTCCACATGCCCAGTTCCTGCCCTTTACTTTGGCTGTTCTTCCTTGCACCAGGGCTGACTGGGTCCAAATTTAGAGTATAGCAGGCCCTGCCTGTGGACAGATAAGACTGAACAATTCATCTCTTGGTATATGGCCTGATGCTGAGCTGCTTAAATACAGTGAGGCTGGGCCAGGGAAGGCAAAGAAGCTGTCAAATGGGCCATTCACAAAGCCTTCCCAACTTGGGAAGATTTAACAGGGCCACTTTCTTTTCCTTTTTGAGGACCCCCCCCCAAAAAAACCCTGATCTTTTATATTTTACACTTTATTTCCTCCTAGGTATCCCCTCCCACTGCAGACCATTTCCTCCCTCTCCAGGCTATGATCCCAAGTAATGATCTCTCATTGGGCACAGGCTCCCTGGTATTTGAGAAACGCCTGGAGCACTGATGGGTAGGATTTGTCCAGGGTCATGTGGCCAGGTTGCAATCTACATTTAAGATCACAGTGCCACTGCGACTCTCTTCAGGGATATTTCTTGCCCCAAGGAGCCACTGGAGTACTCTTAACATGGGAAATGGGAAGTCATTCAACTCTTACTCTGGGTCCAGGCTGCATTGTCAGGTGTATCTCAAGATTATTTCTAAATTTCAAATTAGAAAGAATTCTGCTGTGAAGGTCCAGAGACCTGGATGGTGGCTATAGCCCTGCTGTGACTCAGGTGACTAACCTTAGAACAATCTTCTCTCTCCTTTGAGCCAACCTCTTCACCATAAAGCCAGAAGTCTTGCCCAAAAAACTGTTAAAGGCCCCTCTGGGGAATGATTTTTTATGGTGAATTTCTTACAGCAACATAGTAGAGAAGACAGTGTCTTGTTGGGGAGACACATGCTCTTGTCTTGCCTCTGCCCCTATTTAGTGAATATCTTCCCCTCAGGGGAATTTGTTTCTTTACCTGTGAAATGATGGGGAGAAGTGGTGAGGTTATTTTCTAAGGGCCCCTTTTTGTGTATCTAAAACTTCTCCAATTTTTGACATTCCCCACAGATTTCCACTTCTTCTAAGGCAGTAGATCGGAAGGAATGAATGACCTTGAGGCCACTGCTGGTTCCCAGGTTGCTGTGCAATGACAAGACATCCTGGGGTCTGAGGGAGGTGCTCAGAAAAGAAAGAAGGGCCCAGGGAAACTTCTGAACCACACCGATGAAGGCTGAGCAAGGGAGACCACCTTCAGAAGAAGGGAAAGCATAAGCCAAGCTTTCTCTCCTATTCTCTATCACCCCTATGCCTAGAACACAAGGTTGACTAGTTAAATAGAAGCCCAGGAAGAAGGAAGAAGGATCAAAGTTTGTGGTCTCCAATCATTCTTCTGTCTCAACCAAAATCGGTCTATGGACCATGTTTCTCCAAAACCAAGAACTCCCAAGATGGGCAATCCCTCGCTTATCCACCAATGGGCTGGGGCCCACACCCTATCTTAGATTGGATTTTTTCCATGGTAGAATCCCACACACCATGTATCACTCAGCCCAAATGAAGTACAAATCTGGAATTAAATTCTTGCTTTACTTACCTTATAGGAAACTCTATAGGTATTTTAATCCACATATATGTGTAGGTGTCAGTTCTGATAGAGGGCAAGAGTGGCTTCATTTATATGGATATCTCTTCAGCATGTAGCACAGTCCCTGGCACACAGAGCTGCTTGATGATGGGTGTAGGCTTGGAATTCTGACTAATGGAACTAATGGCAAGTCCCTTCCCTTCAATCACAAAATGCTACCTTCTCATTTCCGAGGAATGCTAGGAGCCAAGAGGGTTCTCAGGGCTAGAGGATTTGGAGACCCACCTGACAAAGTCATCGGGAAGCAGATCTGGGTTTACACCCAGGGACTCCAGTAGGTCATTTCGGATCTGAAGCAGCAACTCAGAATCCTCACCATAAGTATCCGACTGGGGATCCCGTCCTTTATCTGTCCGGAATTTCAAAAGCACTAAGAAAAGCAAAACAAAAAGGATACACCATAAGAAAACTTTTTAATGAAGAGTTTTGACTTGTTCACTCAAGAAATACTTTCTATGTGCCTGCTACTTGCACAAGACTATTAGAGAAACCAAGACGAATAAGATATGGAGTAATACTGGTCTCTGTGCTATTCTTCAAACAAGATGTTCCTTCTCCAGACTCCAGGAATTTTCACTGGCAGCCCCCCCCCCCCAAATGTTGTCCTCCTCTCCACCCTAGTCACTCAGTCAAAATATATTTGTTAAATGCTTAATACAGGTTTGGTTGGGGGGCATCTAAGTAGTCACGTAGATAAAACACTGAGCCTGGAGTCAGTAAGAACTGAGTTCAAATCCAGCCTCAGACAGTTACTAGCTGTATGACTTTGGTTGCCTCAGTTTCCTCCTCTATTAAATGAGCTGGAGAAGGAAATGACAAATCACGCTGCTATCTTTGCCAAGAAGACTCTGAAATGGGGTCATGGAGAGTCAGGTATGACAGAAATGACTCAACAAGAACATCAGCCAACTAACTGTTATGTTCTAGTGAAACAAAGAAAGGTGAAAGACAGAGCCAACCCTCCAGTAGGAGCTCAAGCCTAAAGGGGGAGACACCATGCAAACAACTATGGAACAAACAACTATAGAGATTATCCAACATGGAAAAGGCAATAGAATTATCCTCAGCTTTCTTCTCAGTCCTCTTTTTTAATTAAAACCCTTACCTTCCATCTTGGAGTCAATACTGTATATTGGCTCCAAGGCAGAAGAGTGGTAAGGGCTAGGCAATGGGGGTCAAGTGACTTGCCCAGGGTCACACAGCTGGGAAGTGTCTGAGGTCAGATTTGAACCCAGGACCTCCCGTCTTTGGGCCTGGCTCTCTATCCACTGAGCTACCCAGCCGCCCCCTCTTCTCAGTCCTCTTAATGCAAGTGTCTTCTTCTAAGCTCACACTAGTTTAGTCTATATGTATCATATATGCATGTGGGATTGTTGTTGGTGGTGTTGTTATTGTTTAACAGCTCTTACCTTCTGTCTTAGTATCAATCCTACAGCAGGAGAGTGGTAAGGGCTAGGCAACATGCCCAGGGTCACACAGCTAGGAAGTGTTTGAGGGCAAATTTCAATCTGGAGCTCCTGTTTCTAGGCTCTATCTCCTGAACCTCCCAGCTGCCTGAACTATAAGCTTCTTGAAGGGTAGGAACTGTCTTGTCTTTCTGTCCCTACTGCTTAGCACAGCACCTGCCACAAAGTAAGTGCTTAAAGAATGCTTCCTGACTTCTTATAAAGGCATGTAATTACAATAATCACCCCTTCAAGAGAAATGAGTACTCTCCAGGATGAGGAGCTTCTGAGGAAAGGGTGCCTGTGCCCATTGTCCCCAGAAAACAACTGGCTGGTGTTTGGAAAAGCTACTCTGGATCGCATCTTGGTAGGGCAGCATGCTGTACCTAATGAGATAGCAGTCAACAGCTACTGTGGGGAGAAGAATGACCAATTAGCTATGGCTGAATGTCTGGGGCTGAGTCTCCTTTACCTTTAGCAATGGCAGGTCAGGAAGTGTTATAAAATGAATCTTTCTCTTCCCTTTGAATCAGAATATGAAAACTGTGTGCAATTTTTCTACTGCACCTCAAGAAATGGAGGTGAAAGGGTTTCATCAAAGCTTGAGGACAGAAAAAGGAGGCATCATCACATGAGAAGGGACTAAAAAGATTTCTTTGATATCTTCAGTCTGAAAAACATAAAGGTGCATATTGCTATTGCTGTGCCTGTAAGAGGCACTCAATAAATAAGTAGCTTTATTGTCTAAACAAACAGAATTCCTGTTTGTGATGAGTGGAGTTCCAGTAAAGAAGCAAATGCTGTGGTGGGAAGAACACAGTATTGGAGGCCAGAGGACAAGGGTACACATCCCACTTGTGACCCTTGAGGTCCCTTCTTACCCCTTTATGGGAAAGTTTCCCCCATATGTAAGATAAGAGATAGGTCTAGACAAGCTCTTGGGTTTCATTAGACACAAACTTTTATAATCCTTCTCGCCTAGTAAGGAATATACGGAATCTTGGGGAAGTACAATACAAACAATGAACATGCCTTATCCTCAAGGAACTTACACTGAGGAGAGGAGGAAGAGGCAATGCACCCAAGAAAAGGTGAAAGGGGGGTGGTTCTAAGCCTCTGTTTCAGGGAGAAGTGTTTGGCTCCCTTTTAGATTTAGTGATAAAGGAAACAGTCTGCCACGTACCCTAGAGGATTCAGGGGAATAACCCAGGAGGGGAGGGAAACTCAGGAACAAAATTCAAAAGACAAAGAAAAACAATTCTGTGGAAGAGGGGAAAAAGGAGTTTTTCCCATAGTGACTGCTATGGGTACACAGGAAACTCATTAATCCAGACTAAAGACCTCTCAGAAGAAAGAAAAAGGATCAGGAATGGGGGATGAATACAAAAGCACAGCACAATCTTGTAAGAATAGTGTCTGGAATTCTAAAGCTCAGAATGAGCTGAGGCTGTTAAGGAAAATCAAGGACAAGGAAAAATATTCGTCAAGAGATGTAGGAAAAGTTAATCAAGGGATCAGAACACTGCTTGGGGTGGACTGAATGATGATAAATCACAACAAAGAGAAATCAGATCTGCTCAATTATTATTTTGCTTCTATTTTCTCCACCAAGCAGAAAATGAGGGGAAAAATTTTTCTAACAAGGAACTGATACTCTGAAAGGGAATAAAGTACCTGGCACATTGTAGTCACCCAGCCCAAATGAACTATATATTTTGAGGTATTAAAGAACCAGAAAGGGTGATCACGAACCCACATCCAAGATATCTAAAAAACCAATGAAAACATGAAAAGTCCCTGGGATGGAGAAGGGTCAGTAGGTTCAACTTAAAAAAAAAATCAACCAACTAGAGGGCAAGTGAATGTGAATTCTTTTCTGGTGAAAATTCTAGGATGGATCATTATAGAGATTGCTAGTAATTGCAAACAGCCAGCACACCTTCATCAGTTAACCTGGTCTATCAGGTATACATAGTTCAGCATTTGATCTCCTAGATAGTAATCTAATTAGATTCATTGAGACCTGGCTGAATGACTAGACTACAAGAGTAGTTGTTACTAGGCAGTGCCCCAGGCCTTGTGCAGTTTAAGGTTTTTTATCAATGGCCTGGAGAAAGGCCAAGAGACTTGCTTACCTAAAAATCTGAACAAAGCAGGGACAGTCAGGACCCATAAAGATCAGGGTAAGCAAGGCATTAAGCTGAATCTGTTAAGATGAAATATAATTAATGATAAATGTAAAGTTTTACCCTTGGGCTTCCGAAAAATCTACTCCCTAAGTCTAGAGGGGACACAATTAAGCAGCAGTTTGTCTGAAAAGCTGGAGGGTTTTGGGAAGTTGCAAGCTCTCTGAGACAGCAGCGAGAACCCTCGCGGTCCCAACCTTCCTGGTGCACAACAACCTATGAGCTACTGTGACCCTAGACTGATGGAGGAGGAAGGGTAGGGATGGGGAGGTGATCATTAGCATCATCTCCCTGGCCTCTTCCTTTGGTCAGATCAAAGGTCCGACCAATTGGGGCTGGGTTTAGTTTGGGCACTAAGGTTTAAGGAGGATAATGACCTAGTGTCCAATGTCTAGAGGAGGGTAATCAAGATGGTTGAGGGCCTGGAGTCCATAAGGTTTATAGTCAGAATGAAGACATGAGAGTGTTTGTCTTTGTAATGACTCAGGAGAACCAGATAATGGGCTCAAATATTTGGAAGGCTACCACCCAGAAAGGTATGAGGATCCAAAGGGCCAAACCACAAACAACGTACAGTATGACTTCATTTTACTCAAATTCAGCACATTCAAATTCTGGCAACTGAAAAAAATCCAGGTAGAAAAATATGTAAAATAAAACATTTTAATTATGCGCTAAATCTGAGCCACTTTCCCCAAGTGGCAGTTTGCCCAATAATGTTCATTTGCACTTGGAGAAACATTACTGTGAGTCATTGCATTATTTTGTGCCAAATATTAATTCCCCCGCACCAGTCTTTGTCCAGAGTCCTCACATGCTATAAGTTGTGTCCGCATCAGAGCAGTGCTTCTCACTGTTTCATTAACACGATTTAGTTATTAATAATGGCCCTAGAGTACAAAAGTAGTGATGCTGGCAGTTCTGATGAGCCTAAGAAAAGTCACCAAGTGCCTAGGAATGTTCATATACTTATCAGTAATGAGGTTTGCTCTTAATGAGAGATTTTTAACTTATTCAAAGGGTCCTGGAACGCATTAGTCGAGTAAAACAAGGTCCTACTGTATATAAATTTTAAGACAAGCAAACTTGGGCTGGAAGTCTGTCAAACTTACTAAAAATTAAAGAAATTCACAAGTGAAAAAAAAACCCACTTGTCAGGCATGTTAGGGTATAATGCAATATTTCATGTATGGTTTGGATCATATGGCCATTGAGAACCCTTACAACTCCGAACTTCCATGATTTCATACCAGCACTTGGTACCATTACCAGAAAGATGTTTAGGGCAGGCTGGACCAGGACTATGACTTACTGTGACTACAGCTCATTTTAACTAAAGTCTCTGGACTTACACACTTCTGGCTTAATAATTTTGGAACCTGTTAGCTTACAAAAAAAGAGGGCTCTTCCCATCTGTATAGCCCCTACTCTCCTCACCCATGGATACATGCCCCCAACAGTGCCTGGCAAAGACATGGAGAGAACTCCTTTCTCTGTCAGTCAATAAACATTTACCAGGTGTCTACTATGTGGCAGGCATTGCGCTAAGGGTCTTTGTTGCAAATTTGGGCTTCTTCCTGTTAACACTTACCAATATCAGCCATGGCTTCAATACTCCTATTAATTAGTTTAGGCTCAGATTTGACTGTAATAACTTCACTCACCACTGGCTAGTGTACACGTTTACTTTTCCTTTCCTTCTCATAGCTATAACCAGTTAGCAAATTCCCATCCATCCTCATCTTGCAGCATGTGCTCAGCTAATGCCCCAGTACAGGCCCTCCTTCCTATCACCGCTATTAATGACTGCAGCAGCTTCTGATGGGCGCTTCATATCAATGCCAGAACCATCTCTCACGTGCAGAGTTGGATATATTCCCTCCATTCCAAAACCGTCACGAGTGTAAATCCTATGCCCAGATTTGAGCAGTCTTCATAACCTGGCACTAACCTACTTTGTGGGCCTTTCCCAAACTCTAAGAAAACTGAGCTGGGCTACTTGGTGGTCCCTGACAAGACAACATAGTCTTCCTGTGTGTCCACCTTACTCCTCACTTGTTTTTTTTGCTATAACTCACCCATCTTTTACATTTCAACGCAGGTTGAAAGCTTATTTTCCAAGAGCTTTTCCCTGCTATTCCTAGTCAGTAACAAGTTTCTCTTCTCAGGTCTATCATGGGGAACTTCCCTACCATGACTGAGCTGAGACTGAGAAGGACACAATCCTAGCCAAACTGTGAATCTTCCCCACACCAGCACCTAGAATGGTGCCCTGCATGAAGCAAATGTGCTCCTTGGAAGTTCAGCATATCAGCCTAACAGTACATCTCAAGGCACCCAAATGAGTCGTTTAGTCTCCTTGACCAAACTGAACTTGCAGAGGACAAACCCATGGCAAATACCACATCAGCGCTCCTTGTTCAAAAGCCAGCTGTCACTTTCCTAGCAACGAATGAACAAACATATCATCAAGACCTAAAAAGCTAGAAGGAATCACGGGCATGTTCTAGTCCAATCTATCATTCAACAGACGAGGAAAGGGAAACCCATGGGGGAAGTGATTTGCCCAAGGTCACACAAGTCATATGAAGAGATTCTAAATTCATAGTTTTCCTATCATATACTCTGATGCCTATCCAGTTAACCCTGTCTCTTCTCTCCCCCTAAACTTCCCACAGTACTCTCTCACCCCCTTCACCTTATAAGCATTCAAAAGGCCATCTTACACTACAGGGAGAGAAGAGGTCTTGCATGTTCTATGTAGAATCTTTGTCCCCATTCTATCTGCTCAAAACCTCCTGACCTCACCTCTACTCTCTTTTTCTCTATTCCTATCTTGGACACAGAGATATCCCTTCCCTTATATGGCCATCCCTACTACTTCTACCCTGATCTCAAGACCTTCCAGTTTCTCTGGAATTCTGACCCTATAATCAATCCACTCTTCTCACAAATTCTGATTTCTCCCCAGGCCCTGGATCATCCCCTCCTGCCTACATGTAGATCTCTTCCATACTTAAAAACAAGCAAACCCCTCTCTAGTCAGCTGTTCGCTATGCCTAAAATGCCATCTCCCTCCTCAGCCCTATTTCTCTCCTTCAAAGCTCAGCTCAAACACCACCTTTCTCCATGAGGCATTTCCTGATCTTCCCCATCTTTGGAGATTCCCTTGCACACACTTGTGTACACAATGAATGTAAGCACAATGAGAGAAAGGGTGGTTTACTCTTTGTGTGAATGATGCTCAAGTCATATAAAGGAAGAAGGGCTAGCAATTACTATGACTAATCAAATTCACACCACGTACAGTGACAGAAATCTCTTTTCCACCAATGCTGTCTTACAATGAAGGCATCATAGAGGAGAGGGGTTCTCCTTAGGTCTGTTTTCATTCTATCTCACTTTTCCTCTTGATCAGCAGCAATTCCTATCAATCACTCTAGAGATGACTTTGTCACCAATAACTGACTGGGTATCAGAGAGATCATTTGGAAACTGATGACTGCTGTTCTTATGGCTGAAAGTCAAGGCCCAGGGTAGGGGGTAATGACTAGCTTGAGTCCAGATGAGAAGAAAGTTACTAGCACTGTGCAGATCCTTCCCATTCAGCAGAAACATTAACAATTTACCCTCATAACTTGACTGTTTGACCCCAGTCTCTCCCCTTCTTCTTCATCCATGACAAAAGGATATTCTTAAACAAGTGTCTGTGATTTCTCTGCTCTAAAATCTCTAAAAACAAATACATACTGCATGACACTTAAAGACATTCACAGAAAAAACAAAACAAAACAAAAAACAACTTGCCTCTCCAGAATCTTAATTTCTTCAAAGAGCACTAATACTAATAACCAGTATCGATATAGCACTTTTAGGTTTTCAGTTGTGTCCAACAGTTCATGACCCCATTTGGAGCTTTTTTGGCAGAGATGCTAGAGTGAGGAAACTGAGGTCAACAGAGTAAAGTGAATTGCCCAGGATCATCCAGTTAGGAAGTTTCTGAGACGGGATTTAAACTCTAGTTTTCCTGACTCCAGGCTCAGTCCTCTATCTACTGTTCCAGATAGCTGCATATTGAGGGCATTAAATAAGCCCTGGGCATGGACTGATTCTGAGGAGGATAAAGAGAAGGGAGGGGAAAAGGAATACCTTTAATGTAGAGAGGAAGAAGGGGCTAGAATTGATGCTTCCCATAAGTGAGATGAGATACAGAGCATACAAACATGTAAGAAGAGTACACAGAATGGGTATTAGATGATCCTCACTCTTATTTGAAATGAACAAAGAAGAGATGAATGCGTACAGCATCAGGGGTGGAAATACATCAAACTTATCAGGGAACCAAATGAGGAGAGGCAGGAATTAGGAAGGAGCATGATAAGCAAGAAAGAAGACCTGTTAGCAAATCAAACTTTCTGATTCCTAAAGGGGGAAGAAAAGGGTGGAAAAAAGGAAAGACCTAAAGCCATAGTGATGTCTCCTTAGAGTCTAAGACTTAGAAAGTCTCTTAAGACAACTGGGCAATGGCTGGATAGAATGCTGATCCAAGGGATCAAGGGAACAATTTCAGTCTCCTGGGCAACACGACCAAGCTTAGAGCCATGGCAGCAAAGGCAGGAGAAGTATGCCCAAAAGGAAGGCAGGAGCCCTAAACTCAGCCCACTGTCGGGATGTGGGACAGGTTACTTTGTGCTACAGACCTTCCTGTCGGATTCATTGAGTTGGCTTATGACAAGGAAGGCTGCCTGGATTTTCTGTCCTTGCTTTCTCGTTTGAAAATGGGGAGGGAGGTTTAATGAAAATCAGTTACAAAAAAGAAGGATGCTGAGATATTTCTTAAGATGACAACAAAGTTAAGAAGAAGAAGTACAAACATTAGAACAAAGAAGCAAGACAGTTTTGAAAGCAAGGTAGAGAATGTTTTAAAGCAGAGGATACAAAAGAGATTCACAGTTCCAGAGTTCTGTTGTGATCTGTCACATTATGGGAATGCTTTTTTGGGTGTGTGAAATAGATTTTGCTTTTAAAAAAAATCCTTCCCAACCTGGATCCCCACTCCTGTTGCAGATGTATCACAGGTATCACTTCCACGCATTCTTTGGAAGAATGATCCTTCAATCTTCCTCCCACACAACCTTTTCATATATGGTCTCCTGGATTTGCAGCCAGATCTAGAATTTCTTCCCTCATTGTTGGTACTTCCTCCAACAAAAATTTACCTTGTCTTTTTTTTTTTTTGGGGGGGGGGGGGGAAGAGGTCCTCATATACTCAAAGCTTCTTGAAGGCAAAGACCATTTTGTTTCTGTCTTTGTATCCCCATGATTTATCTTGGTACCGGATACAGTAGGTGCTTAATAAATGCTGAATTTATACCACTCTAATCTCTCATCCTCAAATTGGAAAATCAGTTGAGTTTGTTCTTATCCCAAAACCCAAATCCTAAGGTGTCCCTCCCCACCCAGGAGAAATGTTGTTGAAAGTAATGAACTTGGATGGGGTAGCACAGGGGTAAGAAAGCACTAGAAAGGGAGTTGGAAGGCCATAGATTCAAACGTGGCCTCAGATGCTTCCTAGCTCTGTGGTTGTGGGCAAGTCACTTAAGTGAATTTGCCTGGCCCTCACTTGCCTTCTGTCTTAAGAGTAGTTACCAATTGTAATCAAGGAATAATGTTCTAAATTGACAAAAATAAATAAATAAATTTAAAAAATAAGAAGTAAGAAACCAGAAAAACAAAAGAGTAGTTACCAAAAAAGAAGTTAAAAAAAAAGGAAAGAAAGTGATGAACTTGGCCTTAAAAGTTTGACGTTGTAGAAGGCCTGGCTGAGGACTCATCTGGGGAGGGTCCTAAGTGGACATTTTTATATGCTTGTTTTATGAGATGCAAATCCCAAGGAACTTTACTGTGTACTTGTTCAGCCTCCCAGGGAAACCTGGAAGTCACGGAGACATCTAGGTCACTTATTTCAAGTAAACAGATCTTAGTTTAGGGGGTGATAAAACCTCAGAGGTCAGGGGAAAACCCTGCCATCAATCTGCATCAAATGAAAGGCTGAGTCCCATCCCGATGAGAAATGACAAGGATAGAATTCAGCCAGCAGCTGGCTCTGATGCTTATCTGGGATCTCTGCCTGGTAGAGGTGCAATTTGCCTGGATGAGCATAACTGGGCAGGCTGGCATCATGCAGATACCTCACTGACCACATCTGAAGTTATTTCAGGACTTCTGGGAGAGAATCCAAGCAGGTCCCCTTATTTTAAGTAAAGCAAACAGGAGCTACATTAACTTTTTTGAGAATAAGCACTTCAGTTAGGAAAAAGAGGGACAAGAGAGGAAAGAAGTTATGTGGCATCAACAGCTAGGTGCCCGAGAAGGGCTGCCAAATCGTGGCCTCATGTTCCTCCTCTCTCATAGCAGCCCACCTGCTTCCCTTATTCACTTTTTTACTTGGTAAGAGTTTCACTCTACTCTGCCCATTTATATGATACAATGTGACTCAGTGAACTCTGTGAGAGAGGCTGGAGGGAGCAATGATCAGGCAGAGGGCAAGTCCAGTGGTATGCCTGGCATACTCCTAGACCAGGAAATCCACCTGTGAAAGGTCAGAAAAGAATCTGAGAAGCTTAAGATCCAAGAAAGTCAAATGAGAGACACAGATGGACAGAGATTTCCCAAAGAAAGAAGGTAGGAGCTGATAGTAAATGTTGCCCAGGTCAAAGAAGAAGGCCTGAGCACTAGACCTTCAGCTCCATCCCAGAGAGCCCACTGTGTGTCCAGCATTCTCTCAGGTCAGACAAGTAGATGTGGTAGAAACAAAGGTTCAAGAAGGGAAGGCTCACTGACATTTTGGAAAAACTGGCTCCAATCATCCTGCTGACTTTTTACTAAAGGTCCCATTTTCCATGATGCCAGTCAACCACTGTGCCCAGGCCTTGTGAGGACTTTTTCTCCCTTCTAGGAACTGATGCATTCTGCTTTACAAAGTGACTCCCAGGCCGTATGGTCTGTACTCTTTACATGACATTACACACCCCCACCAGTGGGGAAAGTGGACCCCTGCTGCATGTGCCACAAGTGGAAAAGTCAAAGAGAAAGTGGAACAGCACGTGGCCTCAGCCGCACATTCAGTGCCGTCCCCGTCAGGGGGCTCCTGCTTCCAAAGAGCATCTTTTGTTCATGTCCAGAGTCCCTAACAGGGCACCCCTTCATTCTGAGCAGCAGCTTTTCTCAGTCACAAGAAGCCCTGCCAGGAAGCAGGTCGAGGGGCAGGCCAGCTGGCTGGCCGATGGTAGCCTCTTCTCAGGCCTAGCACTTGAGGTGCACATGATCATAATCACCAGTGACCACTGCTCATGGCCAGAAGGATGTGGCACACGACTTTCCCGTGACGCCTTTGTCTGGCTAAGGAGCAGAGGCAGAAACTGCATCCCAAGCAGAAGCTTACTTAGCTGGTCGGAGGACCCAGGGGCCAGAGGCACCAAGCCCACTGGCAGCCAAGGCAGGGTTTCCCATATGCCAACTTTGGGGATACAAAGATGTGAACAGTTGTTCACATCCCTGATATGTCACTTTTGCTCTTTCCCTTCTCAATGTGGCTGTAACATCTTCCTTTCTGAGTGACTGTGGTCTCTTGGTTTCTACATTAGCCAATCCCACTCTCTTCCACAGATCTGTGATAAGGTTAGGGCAAAGACTGTTATCAATGGGGGTCAAGTGACTTGCCCAGAGTCACACAGCTGGGAAGTGTCTGCGGCCAGGTTTGAACACAGGACCGCCTGTCTCTAGACCTGGCTCTCAATCCACTGAGCTACCCAGCTGCCCCCAAAGACTGCTATTTTTAAACATCCTTGGTCATAATGGCTTCAGATTGATAAGGGTTCAGCTGGTTCTGTTCTTGGACTCCACTCCCCTGATCTGACTAGCAGTCCCCAAAAAGTTCTGGACAACAAAACAAAACATCTACTGTCTACCGTTTTTTATCCCAACTATGGATTTCTACATTCACATGAAGCTTGGTGAGAATATGGTGCTTTGGGGAAAACTGTTTGCCAAAATAAATTGTCTGTGAGCTGGTGTTTAATTTCTGAAAGTCAAGGTAGGAGGATCCAGAGCTTGATTCATCATTTTAAGAGTTAGAAGAGATGGGGCAGCTGGGTAGCTCAGTGGATTGAGAGCCAGGCCTAGAGACAGGAGGTCCTAGGTTCAAATGTGGCCTCAGACACTTCCCAGCTGTGTGACCCTGGGCAAGTCACTTAACCCCCATTGCCTTGCCCTTACCACTCTTCTGCCTTGGAACCAATATACAGTATTAACTCCAAGATGGAAGGTAAGGGTTTTATCAACAACAACAAAAAGTTAGAAGAGGGGCAGCTAGGTGGTTCAGTGGACAAAGTTCCAGTCCTGGAGAGTCATTAATCCCCATTGCCTAGCCCTTACCACTCTTCTGCCTTGGAACCAACACATACTATTGATTCTAAGCAGAAGGATGGGTTTAAAAAAAAGTCAGAAGGTATTTTAGAGTTCTTTGAGGTCAAGTCCATCACATGACAGAGAACCAATCTGACACAGAGAGGTCAAGGAATTTCCACAAGGTCACAGAGCAAAAATGGCAGCCCAAGCCGGGTCCTCAGAACCTAAATTTAGCCTTCTTCCACTGGGCTTTGTTGCCTCCGCAGGTGACTAAACTATCTGTAGAAGGGCAAGATGCCAGGTTTTTGAGGGTGGGGAAATAAAATGAACTTTAGGATGAGAACCAATCAATGACCCAAGAGATAAACAAGTGGTAGCACTAAAGTGGGGACAGCCAATTTAGGTCATCACTAGTTTGACAGTGAGAATGAGAATGATTCCAGTGTATTTTGTTTATAGTCATAAACCTGACTGAGTAATAGACTTAAGGCAAAAGACTGTCCAACCAAGGAACTGGATGAGAACAAGAATAAAGAATCAATAAAAATCCCAAGGGCTACCCAGAAAGCCACACAAATTAGTATAGATGAGAATGGAAATCAGAGATAACCCAACAATTAGCCTGCCTTTTGGGGAGGGAGTGGGGGGCCCTGCACCAGAACAAAAACCTAGAGTCTATGGACCAGGGTCTGAATCAAAGAATTTCACATTCCCAGGACAGATTTCAGAACTTTTCC
The DNA here is from genome assembly GCF_027887165.1 of Monodelphis domestica. Lineage (NCBI taxonomy): Eukaryota > Metazoa > Chordata > Mammalia > Didelphimorphia > Didelphidae > Monodelphis > Monodelphis domestica. The sequence goes on from NC_077230.1 coordinate 420,228,263, forward strand.
CCTTTTAAATTAAGCTCTGAACAGAACTTTCATCCTAAAATTACTAACATGACTGCTAGGAACAACATCTATTCTCCAACTTACATCTATGCTCTGGCTCCACCCATAGTGTGTAACTCTCTAGAAGTATACCCTAACTCAAAGCGCATTATTACTACTTCAATGTCAATTATGGAAAAGCTAAATAATAGGTGGAACGGTAACCTCAGAGGATTAGGGGCACAAAGTGCTGTGGGGACAAGAAGAAATCTTCTGCAGAAGGTGGCACTTGAAGTGATCTTAGAAGCAGAAGTAAGAATGGAAAGAAAGCACTCCCTGTGCAAAGGCAGGACCTGGACCATCATGTAAAGGAACAGCAAAGGTGCCAGTGGAGCTGGACTATAATTTGTAAAAAGACTGGAAAAGCTAGAAAGAGGCCAGGTTAGGAAGAGTTTATTTAAATGCTAGCATAAGAGCTGATCCCAGAGATAGCAGGGAGCCACTGAGGCTTACTGAATAGGAGAAGGATGATGCCCTTGGGGAAAACTGCTTTGGCTCTGGGTAGAGATCAGGAGAGGGAAAGACTTGTGGACAACTGAGAGATCACCATTAACTCTGGAGAGAGCAATTTCGGGTAAACAATGAGGTTGGACATCAGCTTGAAAAGGATTTAGAAGATAGTGCAAGGAAAAGAAAGGAAGTCAAGGAAATGAGTGGAAAGTTTAGCTAAAAGGAGAGAGTCAGCTATCTTGGATGGGAAGATCTAGTGAGGATTTTTTTAAAGCTAGGGTTCTAGTTGTAAAGAGCAGAGAAAGACAGAAATTGATTCCTACCAGGAGACAGAAAGAGATGGAAAATTCAAGAGAGTGAATGATAGCAGGGGTGTTTGTTAGCTGGCTAAGATGGAGGAAAATAGGATCGAGCAGAAGTAGCATGAAGGCCATGAAGAAAGAAGGAAATAACCACCAAAACAATAATATTTATAATGTACTTTAAGACTGGCAAAGCATCTCACATACACTATTTCAATGGTCTTTAGCTTTTGAAATAGAAACTATTCTGGTGTCCTTTTTACAGCTGAGGAAATGGAGGCTCAGAAAGAGTGGGAGATTTGCCCATAGTTACAAAGCTAGGAAGGATCTGAGGCAGGATTTGAATTCAAGTTTTCCTGAGGTCCTATTTGTAGGGTAGTAGAAATAGAGGATAACAGATGAAAAGGAAATTGGTTTAAATTTTTTATTTTTCTGATGCAGTATGAGGCAAGTTCTTTGGCTAACATGGTCCAGGAGCAGGGAAGCTATGGGGGGCTTGAGGAAAGAAGAGAAGGTCTGGAACAGTCCCTGTGGTGAGTGGGACAGAACTAAATAGGGAGGAGCAATATTCTAGGATCATATAAAATTAGAAGAGGTCTTCATTTGACAAATGAACACCCGGGGCCCAGGACTGTGAAGTGACTTAGTCATTCAGGTTAATAGGTACTGCAGGTGGGCTCTGACTCCAGAGCCAGCAATCTCTCCGATGACCCATGGTGTCAGAAGGCTATTAAAACCATCTTACTAGTGAAAGCCCAGGTGAGCCTGTGTCACAAATACAAATCTGTATTGAAACAATGAAAATACCCCCAGCTCCAATCTACATTACTTGAATTAAAACAAAGGAGGTGAACTGAGAATAGCCCAGAGTGGGGCTTTGGCAAGGTGTGACTGGTGGCAGGAGAGGAGATTCAAGAGAGGGCCAAAGGTAGTGTTGAACTAGTCCGCTGAGGGGGGTGGGATTGGGAAGGGAGGAGAGTACAAGCAGAGCAGGGATGATGATGTGGGAGAGCACTAGCAGTGGAGAAATGGGAAGTAAGGGTAAGTATAATAAATAGACAGAAGTAATAAGACGGGGGAGATGAGGGGATAGATAAAATATTGTCAGCAGATAAAATAATTTTGGAGTTCTTGATGGGAATGGATGATGGTCAGAGTAAAGGTATTACCACTCTACCAGCTGAGGTGGAGTGCAGGACAAGGTCTCCATGGAAGAGAAGACTGAGGAAGTGGGAGGTTAGGGTATTTGAGAGGTTACCAATATTCTGTTACTACTATCCAAGTACCTACCTTTTTTTCTCTTACTGATAAACTTTTATTACTGCACATAGTATTACAAAGAGAAAAAGGAATAAATGTCCATTAGTTGATGTTTGTCAAATTCATAATAAAAAATAAGTGAAAATTTTGATCTGAATGAGTTTTTGAGATGCAACCTTATCAATAGGCATCTGGTAGTGTTGAGATTTACTAATAATAATTCTAATAAGAAATTCCAAATAAAACAATTCACAACTACCACCATACAGCCATCAGGTTACAAGGATATTAAAAGATCAATTTTTTTGTTTTTCATTTAAAAAATTATTAATTCTTGACCATGTTTTAAAGAATCACTTAAGAACGATTTCTAAATTCCCTTCCTCCTTCTGCCACCCACAAAGAAGGCAAGCAATGGGATATCAATGATACGTATAAAATCATGCAACACATTTCCATGTTGGAAGAAAAAAATAGTGAAAAAATTCTACTTCAGTCTGTACTCATGAGTTCCTCAGTTTTCTCTCTGGAGGTAAGAGGCATTTTTCACCATAAGTCCTACAAAATTGTCTTGGATCATTGCCTTGATCAGAGTAGCTAAATCTTTCATACCTAAGCACTTTCCTCCGTCCTCCTTATAGCTGTCAGTTAATTAGCTCACTGGAACAAATACTTTAAAAGTCAAGTGAACTGACTTTTCATGCATTTCTCTTGCTGAGATGAAATCCATTCCTTCCTGCTTGACGTTCAACTGTGTTATTATTTGCTGTGGTAAGTTAATGTTTCCATACCAGCCCTGATATTTTTAGCACTCCTGTTATGATAAACCTACGAAAACCTCAAAAAAGAACAAACCAAAAGTCCACTTTTTGCCACAGGAAACCACCTCAGACTTGGTGTTTTCAAACATGCCATGGGAAAATAAAAAAGAAGCTCCTTAGCTCAGAGAACAGGTACTATCTAGTGGAAAAACTGCCACAGAAGAGTGACCCTTTGCTCTGTCTGGCATAGGGTATATGTCAGTGTTAAATGGAAAAACGTCTCAGTACCAGAGGGGCTACATTTCCTCTGGCTGTCACCCATCCCTGGGATATCCTTCTTTATCTACCTCCTGGCTTCCTTCCAGTTTTAACTGAAGTCTCCCTGGTACCAGAAGCCTTTCCTGATCCTCTTTAATGTCAGGGCCTCCCTCTGAGATTACAACTCCTCCCCAATTTATCCTGAATTAATCTCATCTTTCCCTAGTTGTTTGCAGCTACCTTCCCCATTAGACTGTGAGCCCTCTTGAGGGTAGGAACTGTCCCTCCAGGGATTAGCTCAGTGCCTGACACAGAACAGGCACTTACTAAATTCTAACTGGCTGCTTTCTTAACCATGAAGTCAGGAAGTTGGACTACTTAACCTCTAAGGTCCCTTCCTCAACCTCAAAAGGCCATGGAACCCTGCTATAGCATGTGAATGCACAAATACAGGTGACATTCACATACCTGAGATAGGCACTCATTACATGGGTGCAGTCTACATTTCATCTTGTTGGCATTCTTGCTTCCTGAATCCTCCATATGGCCCTTTTCAGTCAAACATCTCCTGGCTCTGTGGAGCTAAGTATTGGGGATACCATGAAAGGCAAAAGCCAGTCCTGCTCTCAAAGTGCTCACAATCTAATAGGGAGACAACATACACACAGACATGCGCAAACAAGCTAAAGCCAGGGTAGATGAAAGGCAATCTCAGAGGAAAGACATGGGGGGAAAGAAGGATGTGTATGCACCTGATGGGAAAGGCATCCTGAACCAGGTAGGATGTGAACTGAGGTTTGAAGAAAGCCAGGAGACTTCAGGGGAAAGGTCAAGAGCATTTGTGGGAATGGTGCACAACCAGGGAAAGGGCCAGCCAGGAGTCAGTGTCACTGGATCAGAGTATGTGGAGGAGTAAGAAGACTGGAAAGGCAGAAAGGGGCACATTATGAAGGACTTTAAAAGCAGATGATTTTATATTTGATCCTGGAACTAACAGGAAGTAATGACAATTGATAAGGGGACAGGGGAAAAGACACAGGTTAATCAGATCTCTAAGTGCTTTAAAATCACTTTGTGGGGCCACTGATAAAAAGGCCAAAGGATATGAACAAACAGTTTTCAGAGAAAGCAATCTAAGACAAATACTGAAAAGATAGTGGGGAAAACAGGGACACTGATGCACTGTTAGTGGAGCTGTAAGCCAGTCCTGGTCTGGCCACTCTGGAAAGCAGTCTGGTACTGGTACAAGCTATTGAGCTGTGCAGATTTATACTCTTGGGGTCACATCATTAATAGGTCTGTCTATACCCCAAATAAATAAAAGAGGGAAAAGACCTATAAATATAAATATATTTAAAGCTGCTCGTGGTGGTACAGAATCTGAAATTGAGGGAATACTGGTTAATTGGGGAGTAGCTAAACAAGTTGCAGTTTTGTATGTGATGAAATGCTATTATGACATAAGAAATGATGATGGGCAGATAGCTTTAGGGAAGATATGTGTGAACTGATGTGAAAGGAATCGGTAACAACTATACTGTAATAAACTTTGGAAGATTAAAGAACTTTATGGACAATGAAACCAACTAGGTTCAGATCTACCTCCAGATAGAGAGGTGATAGACTCAGAGGGGAGATGTAAGAAAGAGAATGCAGAACTTAAAAATAAATTTTAATTTTTAAAAAAAGATCAGTTTGGCCAATGTTAAAATCCAGTTCTCCTGACTCTCAATTTGGTGATGTTTCCATGTCTCTCCCAAAGCAACTGACAGCATGAGAAACTACAAAGTCCCAGTAAGGAGAAATTAAAAACAAAAAAGTCCCCTGAGGGAAGGTCCTGGTCTTCCTTGGTGTCTTGGTATTTTATCTTATTTATTAAGCCCTTATTTATTAAGGGCTAATACTTTACTGGAACAATGTGGCAGTTATTCTCTTTACCATTAGAGCTTAGCAGATGATCTCTAAGAGCTCCTTTAACCAGAAAGTTCATCCCTGCAGTCACCAATGTGGTGAGGAGCCAGAGTCTCTAATGCTAATTTGGCTGGTTCCCAGGGATGGGCATACCATGCATCACTGGCCCAACCTTTAAACTCCAGGTCCCTGCCACACCACAGCCATCAGCTGTGACCTCAAAACACATAGGACATCTAGTCAATGTTTGGTGAGTAAATCTACAATCAGAATCAATGTTTCCTGAGCAGTAGGAAGGGGAACAGTGAGTGAAATGGCAAATCCAACAGGAAGAGGGAAAAGGTAAAATGCAAACTACCCCATTTCCTCTGTCTGGACCTCAGTTTTCTCACCTGTAAAACAATGAGGTGTGATTGTAGTTGTACTCTTAAGTTCAACTACAGATCATTCAGTCCTACCTTTAAAATATACCAAAGCCAATTGTAAAGAGTAATTTGCCAAATGAAAAACTAACTTCCTTTGAACAAGGGGCAAGAGGTCAATGGGAAAGGAAAAATTTAGCTTTTGGACTTGGTCTGCCAGTTTCCTATCCAAGATTATCCAGTAACTTAAATCACTTAAGAGTGAAAACAAACTCTCTCACACATGTCTGCTAAGCCTGATGATAGCTATCAACATCAGGCCTTTTCTGGAGGTCAGGGCTTTACCTTGGAGCAGAAAGTAATCACAAGTGGTCCGTCTGAGGGCTGCCTTGGCCTTGTCACTGCTCCAGTCCACCTCCAGAGCCTCCTTGAATGGACAGAAAATCACTTTCTGTGGGACAAAAAACCAAAGTTGTCTTAACTCCAAAATATCAGCCTGGGATCTGTTCAATCACAATCTCCCCCAGGAGGGAACAATTCCATGAGTGAAGTCCATTTTACAGCTCTCAAGGAAAGCCAAAGTAAGACATCAGAATCAGAAAATGAAGATATGCAGAGAGCAATACCCAACCCCTGGCTCTTTTCACAACTTTGCTTTTCTTAGGGAAGGCAAAAGAACACAGGTAGGAAACCTCTCTAACATTTTCTACTCCCATTTCCCCAACTACTTACCACTGACCCTGAAAAACTCATTTCCCTTCCCTGGGACTACATGTCTTCCCTCTTTTTTTCTAAAATGAAAAGGTTTGACTAGGCAAATTGTAAGGTCTTGTCCACCTCCCAAATGAAAACTTCCATGCCTCAGTTGCTTTATTCCCAAAAAAAGAACAGTATAGTTCCCTTACTCTGACTTTATTTACATGGGTGTTTGAAGAGAACTCATTTCATATTAAGCCAGAATCCTTTGTTTTTAAAAGTCTTATCATAGTTCTACAAATAAAACAGAGAATAAGCTTGATTCATTTTTATCCCTGAAAAGAAAGCAAGGAAAGCTAGAGGGCAGAAGTTTCTAATAAGGGCCAACTGACAATGGTACAGGGATTGAGTTACTTGTCATAGAAGGAGACAGAAGATGATCCAGCCAAGGATAGATAATAGCCCCCGACCATGTAAAGCATCTGTTCATTCATTCTTCCCTTTTACATGGAATTGGACATGAGGTGACCTCTAGGTCCCTTCCAGTTCTAGGAGTTCAGGAAATCACAACCAATATAATGAAGATTGTTAAAAACCCATTAGGAGTTTCAATTTTTCGAGCAACTTTAGATGTAATTAAACTAAGAAGGTAAATGGACTGAAACAGGATATGAGCAATATCAACCTCACTGAGGGGAAAGGGTCCTCAAAGGCCATCCAGTCCAACTCAGACCTCAAGAAGTCACACCTTCCACAGCATCCCAGCAAGTGGCCATCTAGGATGTGCTCACAGACTTCTGGGGAGGGATAATCTACTATCTCCAAAGAGAGTCCATTCCTATGTTGTCTAGCCTCAGTCACTAGGAAGGTTTTTTTCTTTTTAGTGAGTCTAAATCTGCTTCTGTGAAAGATGGTTATTCTGGCACAACCAATTCTTAATGAAGTCATGTTGGCTCTCTTATGATCACTAACCAGCCTCCTAAAGATGTTTTATTTTGAATTCTGCCAGGATTCAGTGAGCTTACTGGTCGCTAGTAATCAAAGTCCATTCTTTTCTCTTTTTATGAAAATTGGAAATCGACCCATCTCTAATCTTGTGCCTCTCCCAATCTCCATAACCTTTCAAGGACTTCTCAAAGTAGGGTTGCAATATATTTGCCAGTTCTTTCAAGCAATGAGGATCCTAGTGCCTTGAACTTGGGACAGTGGGTATTAATTCCTTCTCAGTTATTTCTATTGTCTTCTTCAGTTTAAAGATCATTCTACCTGGCAAAGAAGACAGAAACAGATTCAGGGTTCAACTGCTGTCTTTCCTCGGTTCCATCCCCAACAAGCAGAAACTATGCCTAGCCCTTCTTTAATTCTTCTCTCCAGGAGCAAAAAAACCCTTCTGGTTCTCCTTCAGCATCCTTGGCAGTCCCAGCTTACCAGGAGAGCTTTAGTACAATTGATATTATTCTGACAGGCCTTTGCCATATTTTTATCTGAATCCTGTTACCTCCCCCTTGGATCCATTTTTACACATATCCTTTTAAAATTTGAGTAGTGAGTTCCCTAGGCATCCAAATTGTTCTCTTTATAGGCAATTCTCTCTTTTCTTCCTCACCAGAACAGTTTCTTTGTGTCTTCAAATCTTGAGAACCTTCTCATTCTACACAGAGTGACTTCCCCTGCAGAATTTTAGGCCATAGAAACCTCCCAATCCTTTCTGACTCCCTTTCAAATTTTTTCTCTCCAAGTCTACCTACAGAGTGGGTGTCAAGAGTATTCTCAATTTTTTCTTTCTTTTATCTCAAACTCTAAAAAAGAATGTCAATTCTCTCCAACAATCCAATCATTTCCATTCCAAACAATCAATTCCTCCTTCTTGACAAGAAAGAAAATTCAGACTAGCAATTCACTGAGGTGATTACTCCACTAAGGAGAAAATTACCAAGAGAAGTCAAGAAAGTTTTAGATGAGGGGCAGCTTGGTGGCTCAGTGGATAGAGAACCAACCTGCAAATGAGAGGTCCCAAGTTCAAATGAGGCTGCAGATACTTCCAAGCTGTGTAACCCTAGACAAGTCACTTAAACCCAATCCCTTATCCCTTATTGCTCTTGTGCCTTGGCATGGATACCTAGTATCCATTCTAAGAGAGAGTAAGAGTCTGTTTGAAAAGCCTGTTAATATATGCTGAAAGGTGAGTATCAGATATTAGGCAGTGTAACCATGTCACTCAAGCAGTACCAAAATGCTTTAACCAAAAACCTTCTCTTTGCTGAAGAAGATTAAATAAATGTTTTCCTCCTTCCCACTACTGCTGCCTAGCAGTTCCAACACATTGCAAACAGTGCTATATGACATGCCATAGTTTGTTTGGTTGCCCCCTTGCCCTTTTGGCAAATGAGACTAATCTCAAAAGATTACTAGCTAGCTAACCTAGCATGCTGAGTACTGGAGCAACACTTGGGAATATGAGAATCAAGCTATTAGCTGCATATTCTGAGGATACAATTAGATAGAAGATAAGCTACTTTTTTAAAAGTCAAGTTTAGAAAACTATGAACATTCAGAGGCATCACTTGGCTCTTTCCCCCTCAAAAATACTAGTAAGCGCTATTTTACTAGATCCCCCCCCCCCTTATTCTTGTGACTGCCAAGGTTTTCTGGGACTACTGGACTTCACCTAATACCATCCATGGCACAGAGCAAAATTATGGGCTACTTAAAGAGTCCCATGGGAAGGCAGCATAATTTAATGGAAAGAATAGGGTGTTTGAAATCAGCAGACACATGTTCCAGGCCTTGCTGACCTGGGCAAGTTCCATTACTGCTTGCCTAGTGCCTCAGGAGTTCTATACCTGTCGAATTCTCAGCCCCTAACCCCTGTGCCACACCTACCCCAAAGGAACAAATGAAAGGCATCATCATTACTAGAAAGTCCTTCTTTCAGACAATCAATTAGGTCCTCATTTATTAAATTAATTAAAATGAGTGATTTAGGGGCAGCTGGGTAGCTCAGTGGATTGAGAGCCAGGCCTAGAGATGGGAGGTCCTGGGTTCAAATCTGGCCTCAGACACTTCCCAGTTGTGTGACCCTGGGCAAGTCACTTGGCCCCCATTGCCTAGCCCTTACCACTCTTCTGCCTTGGAGCCAATATACAGTATTGACTCCAAGACAGAAGGTAAGGGTTTAAAAAAAAAATGAGTGAATTTAGAGTGAAAGAAAGTCCCCACCTTTCTTGCCAACAGGCTTGGTCACAGACCCCAAGACTTGGCTCTTCCATGAATCATGCTCAATGGGATACAGGGAGAGAGAACACTGCTGTGGTCTTGAACCTGGTTGCTCTCACTTACCCATTGGGACTTGGGGTAAGCCATTTAACAGCTTCATTCACAAAGAAGGAAACGGGATTAAACCCATCTCTTCTGCCCTCTTCCATCTTAAATACCATTTCTATTTTTACAGGATCAGAGAGTCTAGAGTAGGTCCATAAAAATCCAGCTTACCTCTTCCTTTTATAGGAAGAACCTGAGGATCACCTGAGCAGGCTGGGCCATGATGATGGAAAGTAAAGTAGAGTGACAGTTAAAAGAACTGGGCTGAGGTCCTGCTTTATCACTTCACTGTATGGACACTTTGAACAAATTAAGTCCCAAGCCAGCTGCCTCCACTGAAAAATAATGGTCTTAATACTTGTGGGACCTTCCTTGAAGGATGTTGTCTTCACAACCATAACCTGTCCAATACTGCCCAGAACTGACACTCAATGGTTGCTCCTGGACCGCCTGGTCAAACTAAGACTAACTGATCCAAAGGTCAGATAACAGAGAGTGGAAGTTTCCCTTGCCTAAGAGTAATGGAGAGAGAGCTCAGCATTGGACTGGCCATTTCAGTGGTTAAGAGGAAACTCCCTCCACCAGTGCAGGCTGTCACTTTCTCTGGCGAGTCTTTCCTAGATATGGGATAGAGAGGACACTTGGGTATACTTAGAGAATTATGTAGCTTCTAATTAACCAGGCACAGAGAAAAAAAATTAATAGTTCCAAGGACTCTCATAAATTCACAAATTTAAACTGAGTTTGAAAATAGGCATGTTACTTTTGAGCCTGGTTCCATATAGAGATATGTAATCGACTAACTGATAGCTACTTACATAATTTGCATATTCAACTAAGTCAGGAGGTACAAGGGGGACAGCAATCAAAGTGCTGGACTTGGGATCCAAAAGGACCCAAGTCCAAATTCCTTTAGACACTTACTAGTTCTGCAACTCTGGGGCAAGCCCCTTCTTCCCTCCATCTGCCAAATGAAGATAACAAGAGAACCAATGGCATAGTAAATGCAAGAGCTATAGAAACATCCGCTACCATTCATTTTCTTCTTACTACAACTTCTACTATTACTAGAAAGAACACTGGATTAGGAGGAGACCTAGAATCTCAGTTTTTGCCTTTACCCACTAACTAGCTAACTGATAGAAAACCAAGGCCTCAGTTTCCTACTCTGTAAAAGACTGGCAAGTACATTCTAATGAGAATGTACAAGTTCAAGCATAGTGTGCAAACTGTCTTCAAACCATCGGGGAGTTGTCATCAAAAAGAGAAATCTGACTTCTTTTTGACACTAATAGGCAGAACTAGAAGCAATGGGGAGTAGTCATAGGGAGATATTTTCTCTCTATAACATAGTGCAGAACTTTCTATCATCTTAGTTATCTAACAAAGTTGGTAGGGAGAGCTCCTAGTCATTGGAAGCATTCATGGAGAGGTTGAAAAGCCATCTGTTAAGGATGTTACAAAGCAGATTCCTATGTGGGGTGGGAAGTTGGGATTAGACTGCATGAGGTCCCTGCCAACACTCCGAGTCTATGACCCAGATCTGATCTTTGTCTCAGGTTCCCTCCTCACCCTGATGTCCTGTCTGGGTCCTAAACACTCTGGTAGCAGAGGCAGCATAAAATAATTTGTTTCAACACTACTTTCCTTAGCTGGAGATTGCAGAACCAGAATGTCATTTTCCTTTTTGGGAGACAATGCTGTTAGACTTAGATGAGGGAAATACCCTACATGCAGTTCATCTAAGTTTTAGTAAAGCACCAGACAAAGTCTCGTGTGCTATTTTTGTGGACAAGATGGAGAGATGTGGGCTAGACAACAGTGTTTAAGTAGGTTCGAAGTGGCAAGCCAAATGACTAGATACAAAGAGCCACCAACTTGTGGAGTGTCCTAGGTACCTGAGCATGGCCCTGTGCCATTTAACATTTTTAGCAATGCCCTGGGTTAAAGGCAAAGATGGATGGCATGTTTTGTCAAACATGCAGATTACACTACACTCAAAGAGATCAGTAACCAATAGATGACAAACTCAGGATAAAAAAAGTGACACTCGAGAATGTGGGGCCAAATGTAGCAAGATGAAATTTAATGGAAATAAATGTCAAGTCTCACACTTGGCTTTTAAAAAACAGAAGCCAAGTGGCCAGATGGCAATTTGTCTGTAAGTGATCTGAGGGGTTTAGTGGCCTGTGAGCTAATCCAAAGTATGACAGAGCAGCCAAAAGGGCTCAGGCTACCTCAGGCTGCTGCCCTGAGAGGCACCTCATCCAGGACAAAGGTGAGCACAGAGGGAAGCTGACGCTGGCATCAGTCAGATCACAGCTGTGGCAGTGTTCAGTTCTGGGTGGCACATTTCATGAAGGATGCTGATAAAACTGGAAAGAGTCCTAAGGCAGGCAAGCAGGATGGTTAAAGCCCTTAAGCTAAGCCCCATACAAAGACTGGCTAAAGGAACTAGGGCTGTTTAGTTTGCAGAAAAGTAGACTTGGGGGGAACATGACAGTTGTCTTCAATTATTACCAAGACTCATGTAAAAGAGGAGCCTTTTTTGGGGGGGTAAGGGGGAAGGCGGGTATAACACAAAGAACAAGTCTACATAGAAGGATTCTAAAGTGGAATGCTTAGGGAGGCAGAGCCAAAACATCCAAGGGTCCAGCATGTCCAGCTTGGAGAGGGCAGCCAAAACAATTCTGTACCTTAGTGTCTGCACATGAAATCCCACTTACTCTCATGAGCCAGAAAAATGGGGGTGGGGTCAGAAGATCCAGATTTGCCCCTGGCTCTGCCCCTCACCCTGTGTGAGTTGAGCCAGGTCACTTGCTATCTCTGTGCCTCTATTCCATCATCTACAATGAAAGGTCTGGGCTAGGCTACCTCTGAGTGTTCATCATTCCTATTGGTATTTTCTGGGCCTCCAAAAAGCATTCAAAAGATTCAGAAAGGACTCAATATCACCTCCCTAAGGAGTTCCTCCTTTGTTCTTCTAAGATTTCTCATCATCACACCAGGCAGATTTAGGAATACAAAGCCTGCCTTGGGGGGAGCTCTCACCAAAGTCATAGAAAAAGCTGAGGTGCCTGCTCTGCACTACCTTAATTCATACAGGGGCAATGTCTGAAGCACTGACAGAGTGCTTCCCAGAGTGAAAGATACACCCAAATACTTCATATACAGAGGCAGTTTTTGAAGCCTAAAGGGATAAGTAAAGGCAGAACCACAACTGGAATGGAGGGGGCCCAGACTCCCAGGTCTATGAAGGACTGGCTGGTGGGCTCCACAAAGCCAAGATTTGGAATTCCAGAGATGATCAATCGGAATGCTTTGTATGCACCAAAACCTTTATAGATAAAAGCTTGAGGCCTACTTCAAAATGTCCAAGGGAAACAGCTGACTAACAATGTCAGCTGGAGAATATTTTGATACCTTAAAATTGGGCGCTGGGTAGGAAGGGTTGTTAAATGACAAGCTGGATGACTGGGACACAAAGGCCCCAAGTGCCTGACAGGGCAGCCAGCATTCCCCTCATAGTTAGAGAAAGTAGCTCCCGTGAGGGGATTTCCAGAGCAGCTCGGCAGGGCATGGGGCAGGCCTTATGAATGGCTAACAAAGCTGGGCACTAACTTTATTTAAATGTGAAAGCCCTACTCCAATTCCAGAAGGCCTTAAAGACATAAACCCCTCCTCACCAAGGCCAAGTGTCACCCTCATAAAGAGGGTGTGATTTATAAACTGACAGCACCCACAATGCAGCTTTTATACTCCGGCATTTGTTAACAGTTCATCTCCCTCTCAAACCCTCTCCCCGCCATTCTAGAGGAGCTTGACTGAGCCAGGAGGAAAAAATGGGGAAAAAAGCCAAGTTTTGGCTAAAACACCAATATTCACTTTGAGGATAATTAAGTTACTATGAATAGATTTTGATATGGACTTTACCATTTCCTTAAGACATATTTCTTACCACAGCTTTAAGATAGAAAAATATAAAATACAATATGACTGTAGTTTCTGCAGGTAGGAATCACTTTAAAAGGGATTTTAAAAAAACAACCACCACAAACCTTGTAAAAGGTCTACACTGCCTGTTATTTTTCACAAAATATCAGACATCAAAGAGTAGTCAGATACCCCAGGTACGATCTGCCCTCAGACTCCACTAACTTTTCAGGTTAAAACCCCAAATAGCACCCCCCCCCATTTCCCATCCTCATCTCACTGGTCCTTCTTCCTCCCTTCTCCATCATTTCAGACAATAAAACAATTTCCAATGAAGTTGATGAAACAAAGAAATAGCCCGATGGGCTGTGCTAACCCACCCCACCCCACCCCACCTTCTCTAGAAGCAGGAGTCTAGGTTTAGAAAGTATCCATCTCATAAAATGATCATCTTAATAATAGCAGCTCACACTTACAGGGTTCAAAATGCTTTTATCACAACCACCTTATGTGATAGGTATAGTTCAAATGTTATCATCCTGATTTTACAGGTAAAGAAACCAATGCTTACTGAGTAAAAAAGACTTAGCTAAAGTCACCACCTTCAGGGGCAAACTTACTTTCTTTTCTTTCTTTTTTTTAAACCCTTACCTTCCATCTTGGAGTCAATACTGTGTATTGGTTCCAAGGCAGAAGAGTGGTAAGGACTAGGCAATGGTGGTTAAGTGACTTGCCCAAGGTCACACAGCTGGGAAGTGTCTGAGGCCATATTTGAACCCAGGACCTCCTGTCTCTAGGCCTAGCTCTCAGTCCACTGAGCTACCCAGATAACCCACCAGGGGCAAACTTTCAATCAATGCCTCAATCCTTTTTTTTGGTCATGGACCCCCTTTGGAAGTCTGGTAAAGCCAAGAAGTTATTCCATGTCAGAATAGGATTTTTAAAAGTATAAAATAAAATGCCTAGCATCACAAAGGTAACTATGTTGATATAAATATTAATTTTTTCCCCATCTCAAGTTCCTGGCTCCCTCAAAATCTATCCATGGACCCCAGATTAATAGCCCCTACTCCAGATGCTCCCTTTCCCAGAGTCTTTGCTTCCACTGTAGCCCAAGTCTCTGATGGACTACCCATCTCTTTCTGCCTCCTCTGTTCTATCAAAAGCCAACTCAAATGTCACCTTCCCCCATCAATGACCCCTGTGATCCTTGCTGACCTGCAGCCTTCCCAGGTCAAAAAGACCTCTCCCCTCCTCAAATTTGCTTCTAGAACTTGGTCTGGCCCTTTCCTTTGTGCTCTACTCTTCTGTCTCTCTTCATTCAGCCTTCCAGGCCCCATCAGACTGTGTGAGGTATGAGGAAAGTCTCAGGACCAATGCTGATGCCTCACACACAGTAAGCACTTAAAAGTTTCTTGAACTGAATGGAGACCCAGTACTACAAAGTTAAACCCCCCTAGCTCAATCAGTCCCTGACTGCATGACATGCCAGAAGCATGGCATGAAAGTAATAGGCACCACTGGGGTGCAGCCAGTGTAACTCTTCCCAAAGAGAAACACTATTTTCAGAGGTGGCATCCCAAGCCCAATTCCATGCCACCCCACTCCCAGCAGGATGAAAGGCAAGAAACGGTGCATCTACCTTTTTGACCATCATTGTTTCAGTGGCATCCAACTTTGCCTTCTTGGTGTCAGGGCCATCTTCCACACTTGGACTGACTTTGGGGACTTTGGTTTTCTCCCTAAGGAGTGACACAAGCCATAGAATCTCAGACCGGGAAAGCTCCGTAAGGACTCTAACTATTGCTCCCCTGTCCCACCCATCTCAAATGTAGATTTATTCAGTTTCTGCTTAAAGGGCACCCACTCGATTCTGGACAAGTATTATAGTTGGCCAGCCTTTGCTGACATCAAGCCAAATGGAAACCATGAACCCTGCAAAGTGAGAAGGGTCTTAGCATTCTCTCATAACACCCACTGACTTTTTACCTCTCATCAGAAAATTAGGAAGAAGGTATCTCCTGGATATCACTGATTCAGAAAAGGAAGGCCCCATCTTCCATCTAGTCCAACTTCCTCCTTTTACAGATGAAGAGATTGGGGCCCACAGAGGGCAAGTGATTTGCCCAGAGTGACCCAGACAGCAGATGGCAGAGCTAAGATTTGAACCAAGTCCTCTGGCTCCAGACCCAATGTTCCATCCACTGCACCCCTGTCCCTCAACACCCAACTGTGGCAAAGAAGCTTCCCAGGACTACTGAGCCACCACCTTTACTTCAGAAGCTCCATGATCTAACCCCTGAAAGACCAAGGCCTGTAACAGTGACTGCACCAACTGAAGGAAGAAACCTCCATGTTCTAGATTTCAAAGTTTACCAATAGAGGCCAATGGACAAGGCAGTCACCTTTGGAGTATAGTTTTAATGCATTTTAGAAATGATACATTTATATACAAGAGCCTGAAAAACAATGCTTAAACTGACTGGCAAGGAATAGAGAATCTGGGCTTCACACATCAGTCCAAAATGATCTAAACACACCTTGCCCTTTTAAGTCTGGCTACTACTTTGGTTTAATTTAATGACAGAGTTTCTCTATGGGTCTATGTTGTTCAAATCACTCAATATGTTTTAAGAGGCCTGAATGTCCAACTCCTCCCTCCTCCTCTAGTGCCTGATGCAGCTGTGGGTGTGTGCACACACACATACTAGGAGTCACAGAGTGCATTTGAGGCTATTACTTGATTTGGCATAATGGTGGATCTAAGCAGGCCGCACTACTATATTCGAACAATAAGGACCTATGTGTGAAGCCAACATAAATTGAAGAGCCCAACACACATATGACTAGAAGGCTGGTCACCCTCAACAATAATCACCCTTATTCTGGAGTTCTCTAAAATGTACGGGCACTGAGGGTCTTCTCTCTCATCTAAGCCTACAGGGTCAGTGCTTTGATTACATTTTACAAAAGGACCCAGACGTTCATAGGGTCATGCAGAGAGGAGGAAGAAGTCAATCCCAGGTCTTCTGACCACAGGTCTAGTTCTCTTTCCCCTATGTAATACTGCCTCACAAAATGGAATCACAGGAATTGAGCTAATAGGAAACACATTGAGTGTGCCTTAGTATTTATGGAAGAAAAAGATAGCTAGGGCAAGGTTTCCAGCAAGAGTGGAGGGGCAGGGGGAATCCTCTAAGGAGAATTTACAGAGAAGACTGGAAAAGAATGGTACAAGAGCATAAGGACTACATTGGTGGAGAGAATGAATAAGATCATAGATATGTTGAAATATGCCACTGAACTATCTTAATGCTAAAAGCAGTGGCATTTCAGGCTGTCGGTCCCCTCCTGTCAAATCTAATTTAGTGTTTAGGATACTATGAAGAACTCCCCTCCTTCCCCAGTACTTACTCCACAAACTCATGCTCTCCCAAATTAGCAAACATGTATCCATGGTAGCCAAAAACATCGCCAGTAAAGAACTTAATGCTATTTTTATAACAGATCTGGTCAATTTTAACTAAGACATCCCTGGAACAGCAAGTCAGACATACCTAGGAAAAAAGAAGGAAGCTGGATGTAAGTTTTTGCATCAAGTGATTCACCTTATTGACCTTTAAGTATCTTAAAGAACAGGATCTATGGACATGTTTAAGACTAGTTCCAAACTGGTAAGACAGGCTTTTAGAATACCATTATTAGAAGAGAAATGGCAGATTTCAATATATAGAAAGCAAAGTTCTGCCAAAGTTGTTACAAACTGGTAAATAATTTATATCAAAATAAAAAGAATGAAAATATACAACAAAGAACTTCACAGGCTATATATGGTGTATAAGAATGATGGCAGCATGACATTTTCAATATATTCCAAATGATCAATGATATCAAATGTTTATACTAATATCTACAAAATACTTTCCTCACAGGGTTACATTTAAAGATTATATTATTGGAACTAATGGAGTGTGACTCACTCAATATCAGACAGTTAGTAAATGTTAGAGTTAGAATCATGTACTCTAGCTTTATATTTTTGCTATTACCCTCTCCCGTTCAGCCAATACAGTTTAATGCTTAAATGCCAGCATACAGGATAAAATAGCTCAAGGATAAGAAATTCAACTTCCAAAGACCACATTTCCTCTTCAGGCAGGGGTTCTTAACTTTTTCTGTGTCCTGGACCCCTGATGACAATCTGGAAAAGCTTAAGGTCTCCTTCTCAGATCTGTTTTTATTTAAAATTTTATTAAATTAAAATAAAATAAAATTTTAAAATATTATATATAAATATATACTTTAAAATATTACATGTAATATTTTTAAAATGTTTAAAATAAATGTCATTTAAATTATTAAATTAAAATCATTAAATTAAAAATTATTTTGAAAATTTATTTAAAAACATGTTTTATTAAAACATGCTTTAATCACGTTTTAAATGCACAAAATAAAACATACAGAAATCACAGTACAAGTCAATTACACAGATATAATAGTACTCAAAATACTTTTAAAAAGCGAATTCACAAATCCCTAAGTTAATAATGCCTATCTCAAGGAAATGTGAAGAAAACATGACACCATACCTATCAAAAATTGGATAAATTACCAAAAAGGGAAATGATATATGTTGAAGGGGATGTGGGAAAATTGGGACACTAATACACTGTTGATAGAACCCAAATGACTCAAGATGAAAAATGCTATCCATGGTCAAAAAGTCTGACTACAGATCAAAGCAAGCCATCCTTCACTTTATTTCCTTCATGAGTTTATTGTATGTGTGATATGTGTCTTCTTTCATGAAATATGTATTACATGACAGCACTGTATAATATGTATCTGACTATGTAACAGGTGGGGGTGGGGAGGAGAACAGTAGTTCTAAATGGAAAAATGTCATAAAAATTGTCAAAAATTGTTTCTATATGTAATTGAAAATTTTTAATTTAAAAAAAAATGTCAAAAGTGTCTTTTTGGTTTTTTGAACCCACATTTCTCTCTACCACAGTCCTTGTCTATAAGCCTTAAAAAATGAAAATAAACTCCTTTTCAGAAGAGAAAAGAAAAATGCACTGGTATGTTAATCCAAAATACTCCCATCTCCGGATAACAATAAAACTTAAAGGCTAAAAGAACCAAATATATAAGTGAACAGATGTGTAAAGGGGATTAAGCAGAAACCTGCCCCACTGTATCATTAAGAGGGCCTGTTGGCATAAACAGATGCTCTATTAGGAGGAGTCAGACTAATGGGCAATAAGGCAGCAGCTCCTATTTACTGTACATCTAAATATCACAATTAGCGGTTTGACACTTTGGCGCTAGTAACCAGATCCTCTAATATGAACAATTCAGGAATGCCACAAACGAACCAAATGCTTGCTTCAAGTAATTATTAAGGAGGAAAGAAATCAATTAGAGATTTTTCCTGCAAGTATAAAATGTCATGATATTTGGTGCCACAAAAAAGAAGCAAGAAAGGATAGAAAGGCCCAAATGAACAGAAGGCCCTGCTTGAAAGGATATGCTGAGTAAATCTCACATTTTGAAAAATCAAGTTCAATCTTCACTTCCCATAGTAACTGACCATTAGATAAATAAGGAGATGGATATTTTAACTTGGAGGTTTTACCTTCAAATCTTTTGTCATTATTGGGTGAAAGCTTTGATGGGGTACAGAGAAACAGATGACAGTCAGTCAGTCTGTTAATGGAAAGACATCGTCAGCTTCATCCATGACTAGCAAATATAGGTAGGTCATCTCGCCTCCCAAAGATCCAGTTTCAATATCCAATAAAACGAGAGGGTGAAGGATGGGTATGGATTAGCCAACCTCTCAGACCCTTTCCAGCTCTTAAAATTCTACAACTCTTTGAACCAAGTCTGTACAATTGCCTTTGAGCCAGGACTTTAACAGAGGATTCAGTTGGTATATTATATTGTTAGATGTACCAGGCATTTCCTTTATTTCCACTTAAGTTATGAAAAAAGAAGCTTTTTACTGAAAAAATGTATTGAGACAGTTGGCAATACTAATGGTATGGAAAGAAGGCAGAATAAAGCTAGAGGGAAAGGAGGTCTAGAGATAGGGTGTCATCATTATACTCAGGGGACTCACCCTGATGCACATGAGAATTCTTCCACCCCTACCCGATGCCATAGTGTCTCTGGAGATATTACCCATTTCATAAAACACGCTGACAGCTAAATTTACATTCTGAGCAAGCAAACCTTGGAAAGAGCTAAACTCTAATGCCAAGTCCTACACAGCACAACTAAAGAGATCCGGCTTTTCCAATCCACTATAGCAGGTGATTTTAGACCCTGTGTAAAACTTACAGCATCAAACTGGGTGAAGAAAGTTTCAGGCTTGTTTTCTATATTCTCTGTGTCCACCTTCACATCCACCATGGGATTAAGGTTCTGTGCTCTCTCCAAAGAGGCTTCTGCCCGATTCCGGCCAGAGGATCCAGTGGTAGGAATCAAGAACTGAGCACTAGTGTCTTCTGGAGATACCTAGAAATGAATTTTAAAATTCTTAAACTTTTGCACAAAAGGCATCTCTAAAAAAGGCCTTTTGAATTTTAAAGGATGTTTCTAAGACCCCCCCACACACACACACACACATCTCTATAAACTATGTTCAAATAACATCAGCCAATTTTGTCCTCTGTTTCTTTTCCACAACCTCCCAGAAGAGAAAAATGTCACTTAAATACTGTTCTTCCTATCTGGAGGTCAATAGCTCCCCCTTGTGGTAAGAAAAAAGTCATCACAGTATAACAAGTGCTCTCCAAAAGACAATCGGCATGGATTAATGAGAGAATGTGATCTGTCCAGCACTTGGGCTTATACAAAGCATAGAAGACAAAGTCTCTTCTCTTAAATTCAAGGTCTACTAGAAAGAAAAAATGAACATATTGAAAAAACAACCGAATGACCAGCCCAATTAATCAACACGCACTTAAAAGCTGAGGAAACAAAATACAAAAAACCCAACAGCTGGAGCAATGTAGGTAGCTCAGTGGATTGATAGCCAGGCCTAGAGACAGGAGGTCCTGGGTTCAAATCTGATCTCAGACACTTCCCAGGTATGTGACCCTGGGCAAGTCACTGAACCTCCACTGTCTAGCCCTTACGGCTCTTCTGCCTTGAAACTGATACTTATGTGTAATGTGTGTCTTTTATCAGGGCAGGAGCAATATGGAAATAGATACTGCATGAAAATACAGGTATAACCTATATCAGGCTACTTACTGTCCAGGAGGGGGAAAGGAAGGAAGGAAGGAGAGAATCTTAATCATGAAATTTGCCAATATTTGCTTCTACATGTAACTTGTAAAAAAAAAATGAAAAGTAAAAAGATTTAAAAAAACAAAAAAAGTATTCCAGCATTTCTGAAGAACACCCACCCTCCAAGGGAAGGGAAGGAATAAATACCCAAATGTAAAACTATTTTACTATAGGTGTAACCTGAATCTAAAAAGAGAGGAGGGCATCAGAGAAAATCTCACAGGAGGGATAAAGAGAGCTTTAAACAAGGAGAAGGCAGCAAGAACTCCCACCAGCCCGGGGCACGAAGAACACGACTCCAGCCTCAGGCCTAGAGTTGGAGCCACCCTCCATGGTTCAAAGGTCTATGTTGTGAAACAGTGGACAGTGGGTTGGATAAGCAGGTCTGGGGCCAGGAGGCAGCAGGGACTCTGGTCTCCAATCCCACCTCTAATCATTGCTTCCTTAAACTTGGGCCTCAATTTCAACTATAAAAGAAGGGGGTTTTGAATTAAATGTCCTCTGAGGGCCCTTACAGGTCTAAATGTATGATCTTCATAGGTTTCTAGTTTAGTAAACAAGAGAAATATTCAAAACACAAAACCCCTACAATCAGATACTGAGAAACCTAAAATATAATAGCAAACTCTAATTACCAACATACTCTCCCCCAAGAGGTATATATTTTAAAATATGAAAACACGAAATATTTTTGAGGGCTGCTAAACAGCCACCTCACCCTCACTTCAGCCTCTGCATTATCCCTTCAAGGTCCATCATCTCTGGTAAGCCAAGGCATGGCCTGAGTTCATTCTCCTGGCCATGGCCATCCCCTTCCCACAAAAGCACAGTTAGGACCTCCTGTCTCAAGGCCTGGTTCTCAAACCACTGAGCCACCTCACTGCCCCCTTAACATTCTTTTAAAAATCTGGAATGCCAAATTCCCTCCCTCTTTCCCCTCCCCCCTTCCTTGAGAAGGTAAGAAATTGATAAAGATTACTTATGTGCAATAATACAAAACGTTTCCATATTAGACATGGTGCAAAAGAAAACAGACAAAAAAAATCTGCTTCAATTTGCCTTCAGATGCCAACAGTTCTTTCTCTGAGGTAGCTAGCATTTTTCTGCATTAAGCCCTTAGGAACTGTCTTAGATCGTTGCACTGTTGAGAATAGCTAAGTCATACACAGTTGATCATCATACATTATTGGTGTTACTGTGTACAATGTTCTCCTGGTTCTTTCCACTTCACATTTGTTCATGTAGGTCTTTCCAAGTTTTTCTGAAACCATCACTGTCATAATTACTTATAGCACAATTACATTCCAACACAATCATATGCCACAACTTGGAAGTCCTTTTCCCTTTATTTCTTTGGGGTATAAATCTAGTAGTACTGGGTCAGGGTACACAGTTTTAGTCCTTTGGGCATAGTTCCAAAGTGCTCTCCGGAATGGTTGGATCAGTTCACAACTCCATGAACAGTGCATTAGTGGCCCAATTTTCCCACATCCCCTCCAGCATTCATAATTGTTGTGAGATGTTGGTCTATATCTAGTTCTGCCAAACTGTTCTGCAAGTTCTCCTAGCCAAATACCAAGATCCAAAGTCTAGGTTTTTTGGGTTTATCAAACACTAGATTACTTTGGTCATTTACTACTGTATAGGGTGTGTACTGACTCTATTCCACTGATCCACCATTCTATTTCTTAGCCAGTACCAGATTATTTTGATAATTTCTTTGTAATACAATCTGAGATCTGATCCTGCTGAGCCACCTTCTTTCATAATTTTTTCCATTAATTCTCTTGGTATTCTTTATTTTTTGTTCTTCCACATGAATTATGACTTTTTTCACTGCTTATTTTATTTTTCTTTTCTTTTAAAAACCCTTATCTTGGGGGCAGATAGGTGGCTGCTCAGTGGATAGAGTGCCAGTCCTAGAGAGAATGAGGTCCTGGGTTCAGGGTTCAGATACGGCCCTCGACACTTCCTAGCTGTGTGACCCTGGATAAGTCACTTAACCCACAGTATTGATTCAAGATGGAAGGTAAAGGTTTAAAAAATAAATGAAAAGTGAGGTCAGAGTGCTCCAATCAAAAAGGTTTGGAAAAGGAACATTATGAAGAGGATAAATTGGAGTACCTGAAGGAAGTGGAGAATATTTTCCTGGGAAAGGGAGGTGAGTGGTCTCAGCTCTCAGAAGGGAAAATTGCCTGCCACAAATGGCTAGTGTCTTCTCTTTTTCTGGCCCATTTTTTATCTATTAAATAATTATAAATTAAGATACAGCCTCCAGAGAATTTTCACCATAATAGAACTGTGCCCACAGGGTTACAGAGCTATGCCTCTCCTTTGACCCAGCAATACCACTACTAGTTTTATATTCTAGAGATCAAAGAAAAAGGAATTTTTATATGTACAAAAATATTTCTAGCAGCTCTTTTTCTGGTGGCAAAGAACTGGAAATTGAGAGGATGCCCACTGAGTGGGGAATGACTGAACAATTTCTAGTATATGTTTGTGATGTAATGCTACTCTACTGTGCTATGAGAAATGATAATAAGCAGGATGGTTTCAGAAAAAAACTGAAGAAGCCTTGTAGTATGAATTGATGCAAAGTGAAGTGAGTGGAACCAGATAAAACATTGTATACAGTAATAGCAATAATGTAATGATTCAGCTACTCTGATCAACACAATGATCCAGGACAATCCCAAAGCATCCATGATGGAAAATTATGTCTACTTCTAGAGAGAGAATGGAGGAACAATGGATGCAAACTGAAGTAGACTTTAATTTTTCTTATTTTTTTGTATGTTTTCTTTTGTGACATGGTTAATATGGAATTATGTTTTGCACGGCTTCACATGTATAATGGATAAATTACTTGCCTTCTCAATGGTTGGAAGAGGGAATGGAAGACCTCAGAATTTTTAAAAATAATGTATAATTACTTAAAAATAAATAAAGATGAGGAAACTAAGGTTCCAAGGAGTATGGAACACACACTAGGTCACCCACACTGCATCTACATGGCAGAGCTAGGGTCTGAACCCAGTTTCATTCCCATGATAACACCCAACCTCCCCTCTGATCCACCACTCACACTCACATGCAAACTGGCATCCTGTTCCACCTAACCTATGAAATCTTGGCTGGAGGTTGGGGAGGGTCAGATAAATGGTGAGGAGATTAATAAAAATGGCATTTCACCTGCTGATGATCCATCATAGTCAGTCCTTTCACACCTGCCAAAATGAGATTCTTCGCAACTTCTGCCCCGAGACCTTTCATTCCAACAAGAAGTACCCGGGAGGCCCGCAACCTGTAACAGAGACCCACCCCATCAATTACAGAAGGCTGTTGGGTTTTCAGAAAGGATTCCAGTTAGAACACCCTCTAGGCGCCATTAAGATCCTGGGATTCCACCCTGAAAAGATTTTCCGGAAACCACCTAGAATCTAAATCCCCAATTTTCTAAATGATGGATAGGAGGCTCTACAAGCTGAAGGACTTGTCCAAAGCTTCCTAAGAGGGCTGCTTGGGCCCCAAACCTAGAGTTCTTTCCATTATCCAGCATGGTCTTTCTGGACCAGGGATGGCTTCTAGAGCATTGTGAGCAAATCACACAATCACAGTTTTAAAGTTGAAACCTTTGAAGGACCCCAGAGATCACCTAGACCAATCTCTTCATTTTAACAGTGGAGGAAACAAAGTCCCAAACCATCCTAAAACACAACATGGAATTAAACTAGAAGTTACCCAATGATACATATCTTTTGACATCAGGCACATCCCCTTCAATGAAGTAAAAAACAAAAGGAAAGGTTCTATATTTATAAAAAAGATTTACTGTAATATTTTTTTGTAATAACAAAGATCTGGAAGGAAAATGGGTATCCACCAACCAAGTGATGGCTGAACAAATTATGAGATAAATATAATTATTCAACAAGCAATTAAGTGCCTACAAGGTGCTTGATATTTAAAGACAAAATTAAGAGTTTCTACCTTTAAAGAATTTTAATTCGATGAGAGAAAACAATTTGTACCCATATATAACATAAAATATAGGGACAGGGGACCAGACCTATGTTATCATCAGTAGAGAAAATTCCCTCTATGAATGCTAGCTTCAAGTTTTAGTCTTGGAGAGTGGGCTGAGGCACTGAGATATGGAGGCCAGCTCTCTGCTAGAAACCACAATGAAGTATTTTTCTATCCAGGTGGAGCTAAGAGGGTAATGAAAGAAAGGACAATGCAATACGATCCTCTCCACAAACTCCTTTTAACAGAATTAGGAAATACACTAGGCCAATGACAGAGAATCTTTCAGAGACGGAAGTGCCCAAACTATACCCTCTTGGGAGTGTGATCCACTCCCTCACCCCAGGCAGGGGAGGGAGGAAGCATTCCCATTGGGTTGCTAGGCAGAGGGGCACTCATGGAGAGGGAGAAGACACTTGCCTTAGGTTCACCAACATAGCACTAGACCAAATCCTGAAGGAGAAATCCAGAAAAAGTCACAGTGAGTTCTTTGGCAGACACTGGTGAAAGGGGTCAGACAAGGAGCATACTGTAAGCAGTGCTCCAGTGCCCAAGGAGAGGCCATAAGTCAGGACATAAGAGTAACGTCTTGGACCCACACTGTGGCACCTCTGGACTCACAAATGGCACTGTGACAGGGACAGATGCTAAATGGAAGTTTGCTGCTCACTGTCCAGTCCCAGGCTGCAGTTCCAGAGCAAATGAGACATGCCCAATAGCAGTGGTGTTCCTGGGAAGGGAGGAGGTGTGTGAAGAAAGAAGGAAATTCAAAAAGCCAGCTTTTATAGCACAGTAGTGGTGTAGCTCAAATCTCAGGAGCAGAACAGGATCTCACTTTTAACATCTAGCCTCCAGGGCAGGCATCTCAGGCCAAAAAGGAGCCTATAATTGTGCCACTATGAACCAGCAGAGTCTCTCAGCCAATATATGCAGAGTCCTTCAACAACTACTTAAAAAACAACAACAAAAACAAACAAAACATCTTTACCTTCCACCTTAGAATCAATACTGTGTCAATGTTCCAAGGCAGAAGGGTAGTAAAGGCTAGGCAACTAGGGTTAAATGACTTGTCTAGGAAATGTCTGAGGCTAGATTTAAATCCAGGATATCTTGTCTCTAGGCCTGGATCTCTATCCGCTAAGCCACCTAGCTGCCTCAATGTCTACTTTTGCTCTCAGAACCAAACCCAGGTCAGGAATTTGCAGAGCTCAGACCAGGTGGACAACAATCAGACTTGGCCCCTGGATCAGACCACTTCAGAAGCACTGGAAACCTTCAGGTCCCCAGATCTTGTCCCTAAGATCTTTGAATAATGCAGCATTCAAAAATCCAAGAAAGCAGCAATAGGACCAACCCAGTCCCTTCTTCCACAAGTGTGACAGAGCCCAGTCCTAACATCCCCCCCTTGAAAGAATGGAGAAAAAAAAAAGACCCCCCCCAATGAAATTATTATGGTGTTGGGGCATTGAAGACAAACACAAAAGGGAATGACTCCAAAAAATGCATAAACACTACTTCATAGAAAGTTTGGCCACAAAATCAACTAAAATACCTGGAAGAGATGAGGCAAGAGTTTAAAAGAAGAGTCAAAAAAATTTTTTTTTATCAATGGCATGAAAGTACTTGAGGGAAAAATTAGAAAAGAAATGAGTTATGGGAGAAAGAACTGAGAAGGAAATTAATAGCTTGGCACATGTGGTATATAAAACCTTGTCCAAGCAACAAATTCTCTGATGTCTAATTAGAATGTACCAAACAATAGTCAATGATTCAAAAGGCAATAAAAAATTTTAAAAGAAAATCAAAAGGCTAAAAAAAGAGAGAAATTAGGTATCTCATAGCAAAAACAAGTAAGGAGAAACAATTTAAGAGACCTTGAAGCAGCAAAATCAAAAAAGTCTAGATCTATTTCAAGAAATCTTAAAACAGGGGGCAGCTGGGTAAGCTCAGTGGATTGAGAGCCAGGCCTAGAGACAGGAGGTTCTGGGTTCAAATCTGGCCTCAGACACTTCCCAGCTGGGTGACCCTGGGCAAGTCACTTGACCCCCATTGCCTAGCCCTTACCACTCTTCTGCCTTGGAGCCAATACACAGTATTGACTCCAAGACAGAAGGTAAGGGTTTAAAAAATTTTTTTAAAAAAGAAATAAATCTTAAAACAACACTTACCCTTGGAACCAAAGGGAAAAATGAAAACAGAAAGAATATGCCAGGCCCAGCCTGAAATACAGAATGAGAATCCCTAAGGAACAAACATCAGAACCAAAATCTAGAGTCTCCAAGTTAAAGACAAAATACTGTAAGCAGCCAGAAAGAAAGAAATGAAGCAACAAGGAGCCCCAGTAGGGATCACACACAATTTAGCAGTCAGCACTATAAAGGAGCAGAGAAATTTGAATATGATATGATATCCTGGAAGGCTAAGGATGTGGGCTTACAGCCAAGAATTAACTTACTCAGCAAAACTGAGTATAATGCTATGGGGGAAGAAAATGGGCCTTTAATGAAACAGACGACTTCCAAGAATTCCCAATGAAAAGACCAGAGTTATAAAAAAAACCCTTGAACATAAGAGTGCAGAGAAACATAAATGGTAAACAGGAATGAACAATTATAATGAACTAAATAATAAACTTGCAATGTGAATATAGGAAGGTGATACATGTATCCTCTCTGACTCCTAAAGGAGGGAAAATCCAGGAAGAGTCTGGCATGCATCCTAGAGTTTAGAAAGCAGCTTTCCAGAGTTCAGAGTAGACAGGTAAAATACTGTTTTCACATAAGGGTTGGCTTGGAGAGATGTGTGGCCTTCCAACATGGAGATTGTTGTTTTTGTTGGGGAATAGTGGGAAGTTTGGGTGAAAGCAGATGGCAGAGAACATTAAGTACCTGGCTAAAGGTGTTGGGCTTTGACCTATAGGCTAGAAAATAACTGTTGAAGCCTTTTGGATATTTCAGAGAATGTGGTCCAAGAGGCCTTTTGGGGGAGATGAATGTGGAAGTGGTGAACAGCATGCACTGGATACTGCCTCCTCTTTTGATTGTGCAGACAGAAGCCAGTGATCACTGCCCAGGAACCTGCAGCCTAGTGAAGCCACTTTGGCAAGCTCCTTGGCCTCAAAGTTCTCCTCATTCCCATCCCAGCCACCAGTTCTGGTCAAATAAGAGTTCCTTGTGTGGGGAGAGAATCAGGGTGGCAGAGATCATGAGAGGAAGTAATGTCAAGTCACAAGGCTAGAAAGAGCAGTTTGTATCTGATCCAAGACTCGGGAGCCACAGGAAGGTTCTGAGCAGGGAAATAACATAGATTGTCTGACTAGACAAAAAAAAATGGTCTACCTTTTCAAAGAAGGTTCAATGCAAGCTGGGTCACATTTCCTCATGGAAAACACTCTACTTAATGCAGATTAAAGTGTATTTTTATTCACTTTCTTAGATTTTCTTGCCTTTTTTGTTGCAACATAACCATTATGGAAATATATTTTGCACAGCTTCACATATATAACAAGCTATCATACTGCTTGCTTTCTCAATGGGTAGGGAAGAGAGGGAGAAAATTTGGAACTCAAAATGTTTAAAACTAATGCTAAGATTAAATGAAAATCTCCACAACCACAATCTACTCACAAATGATGATCTTTAATCTCCCAAGCCAGCCAAGTCCTAAGCCACAAGTATCTCCAAAGCATAAAGATCCTATTTAATTTGTCCTGGACTATCACTTTGTCTTTACTCTTAACATCCATACTGCAATTTCAATTTGGGCCATCCTAAATTGTTCCTTCAACTCTCATACCCTAGGAGTTGGAGATGCTTTCCTGAATAGGCAGGCAGGAATGCAGGAGCAAGAGGAATCACCAGTAACTTACTTTTCTTTATAGTCATATCTATAGAAAACAAGGTACTTCTCCACCACAATCCCTAGCAGTGTAGAAATAGAAAACAAAAGGCAGCTAGCAAATCACAGCTCTCTATAAAGCTCCTCCCTCTCCTAGTCCTCATGGGGAGTATTTTTAAGATTTGCAAAATGCTTTATATAAGTGAATATGAATCATCCTTACAGCCACCCTGAGAGGTAGATGCTATTATTGTTATCCTCATTTTACAGTATTTAAGTGACTTGCACAAGCTCACACTGCCAGTGAGTGAGTGAGGCTAAATTGGAACCCAGGTCTTCCTTACTCCAAAACTAATGAGAATTAATTTTTTTTTACTCAATCTTTTTTGTTAGAATCTTTTTGTTTTTACAACACATTTGCATCTGAAAGCATCCCTCTCCCCTTCTCCCTTAGAACAAAGATTTTTTTAAAAGAGACAAAAGCTAATTTATCAAAAGCAAGAAACAGATATAATCTAATAGCATATGCACTATTCTACCCCCATAGTCCCTCACTTCTGCAAAGATGATAGGGAGTACATTTTCTCAGCCCTTTCCAGAAGCCAGACTTGGTACTTATAATTACCAGGACAGTCAAGTATATGCACACTGATTAAGGAATGACTAGATAAATTGTGGTGAATGCACGTAATGGAATATTATTATACTATAGTAAACAATGAATATGAAGAATTCCAGGAAATATGGAAGACTTCTATTAACTGATTAAACAGAAATAGAAAACAACAGACATCATCACGACAATGTAAACAGAAAACAAAATTAAAAAAAACAAGCGAAATGCTATGTAATAATATGCAAGAAAGATGAAAAAATATACTTCTATCCCAAACCTGGGAGAGAAGCCAAGATGGCAAAGTAAAGGCAAACTCACTTGAGCTCTCCCAAATTCCCCTCCAAATACTTTTAAAATAAAGCCTCAAAAGGAACCAACAAATGGACAGGGTGAATCAATTTTCCTGCCATAGACAACTTAGGAGATCTGCAGGAAAAGATCAGTCTCACTGGAATAAGGAGAGCTCTTTCCAGAGCAAGCCTCACTCCAGCTAAACAACAGCAGTCTTGAATTACCATACATTAATGCTCATTTTCAAGGAATGTGGAAGAGTAATCTGGGGGCCTGGTTTCTAATCTTCCCTTTGCCATGGAGTAATCTGCTTCATGAATTTGGGCAAATCTGAGCCTCCAGCTTCCCATTGAATAATGAGAATGATAATAAAATGCTATCTATTTCATACCTTATACCAATAAAATCACAAGTCCAGCAAAAACAAAATTAAGACCCTTCTCTTCTCCCACTTAAAAACACACACACACACACACACACACACACACACACACACACACACACACACACACACACACACACACACACACACACACACCACAAAACCTTCCAGATCAGTAGATCCAGATCAACCAATGGGGTTCATTCTCCTCTTCAGGAGGAGCTCAAATGTCTCTTTTAGGCTCCTTTATTCTAACCCTTCATTCACAGTAGGCTGGCCTCACCCTGGATATGCCCACCACTAGAAATTTCATCCATATGTAGACTGACTCAGTTTTGGATACTCAACTCTTTCACATCTCCCTAAATTGCCTTTCCTCCTCATTGATTGGAGGTCTGCATGCTGCATGGAGCACTGAATGCCACGGAAGACCTTGTTTTTAAAAGGACTGGGACCTGCATTTACTTTTTTGTTTTTCTTAAAAAACAAAAACAAACAAACAAAACCAACCCTTTTACCTTTCATCTTAGAATCAATACTAAGTATTGGTTCCAAGACAGAAAATCAGTAAGAATTAGGCAAAGCGGATTAAGTGACTTGTTCAGGGTCCCACAGCTGGTAAATTGTCTGAAGTCAAATTTAAACCTAGAGCCTCCTGTCCTTAGACCTGGCTCTCAATCCATTGAGACACCTAGCTGCCCCCTTCCTCCCTCCCCCCCCCCCCCCCCCCCCGGGACCTGGACAGTCTGGGCAACTCCATTTTATGGAGGCAGCTTTACTTGGTTTGACTCCAGAGATCACTACCTTCCCTTCCTCAGCTTCCTTTTGTGTGTGGTCGCCCCCTAGAGAGCCAAAGTATTATCTTTCTCTTATTTGTATCTCTAATGCTTAGGACAGCACCTCTGATTTTGCTGCTCCCTCTTTTGTTTTTCCTCCCCAATTTTTAGTGTCTCTTCATGACCCCATTTGGGGTTTTCTTGGCATAAACACTGTACTGACCATTTCCTTCTCCGGTCCTTTTGAAGGATGGGGAAACCGAGGCAGAGAGGGCAAAGCGATTGGTCCAGGGTCACCAAGCTAGGAAGTGTCTAAGGTCAGATTTTGTAACCCCCGTTGGGGGTTTCTTGGCAAAGATACTGCAGCAATTTGACATTTCCCTCTCTAGCTTGTTTTACAGATGGGGAAACTGAAGCCGACAGGGTGAAGTGTCTGACCCAGAATCACTCGGGTCAGTAATGATGGACCCCAGGGGATCCCAGGCTTGGTGGCCAGGCCCTAGTCACGAATATTCTCCGCCCCTTCCCCACCACACTGGCGTTTCCGCTAGGGGGAATCCTTTCCCTCGCAAGCTTCCATCCCTCCAGCAACAAGCAGAGAAGCAGTACCCGCTCTCAAGGAGCCTGCAGGCTGGAGAAGGGGAAGTCACGTGCTCCTATCCCTCTGGAGAAAGGGAACCAAGACGCGCAGACGCGGCCCCGGCGCCGCTCTCCGCCCCGCCCCCCCGCAGGCCCCGCCCCTTCCGTCTCCCCCTTCCCCCGCTCCTCACCGTTTTTGCGCCTCCAGCCCCCATAGGCGAATCTGCCGGTCGTACTGAGCCGCCTCCTCCTCGCTGATGGTGCCCACCTCCTCCTTCTCCACCATAGCGACGCTGGACTTTGCTCCGCTCCCCACGCTGCCTCCCTCCTCCTTCAACACCTCCTCAGTCCGTCTGCCGGACCGCTCCTGCCTCCCCCGCACGCCGGCTCGCGACCTACCCGCCAACCGCCAACCTCTCCGGACCCCTCCCCCAGCCGCGAGCCCCGGCGACGTGTGCGCAAGCGCCGCCCGCCACGCCTGCGCAGTACCGTGCCCCTTCCCCCACCCCGCGCCGGCAAGCACGTGCGTGCCGGAACCCTTGGGGGTCCGGACCACGTGAGCGGGACCCGGCCCTCCCACCGCTTCTCCCGTTTTCTATTACCGTTTCTAGTCACCCTACAGCTCTAGGCCCCTCGCCACCTTTCCCCTCTTCCCACTAGGGTCTTGCCGGCCCCACTTGCTGTGGGACTACCAGCCCTTTGCACTGACTGGAATCCTCATGCCTGGAATGCCCTCTCTGGTCACTTGGGAAGCCCACTTTCATTCCTGAGGCAGACCTGGAAGGGCTGCACCCACGGAGGCACAGAGGGCCCCGACCAGCGGCACCCAGCTAATATGGGAGACAAGATTGGAGTCTCCAAGATCAGGGCTCTGGAAAGGACACCCCCTTGGCTCATGTTCCACACTTTGGCCCAGCTATCCCCCCTCCCCCCACCAAGAACATCCCTCAGAGGGATCCAGCCCAGCCAGCATGTAGTAAGAGCTTACCCACTGCACGAAGGTCCCCCATTCAGAGGCGAAGGTCTGCCCCAGCCCCTGCCGACTACTGCCGGGGGAAGCCAGCACAGGCTACAGACAGACCAACTGTGGTGGGTTCAGAATCGCCAGGTGATGGATAGACCCCCCAGTGGCGTTTCACAATTCTACATAGATTTTCTTGTGAGCTACTAAAGCCAGAGAATAAATGCCAACTAAAATCCAAGTTTTTCCCAACCCCTCTGAATTCTATCGTCTTCCCTACCTCCCTTAGTTATTTCCTATTTTTCCTGCATGCATTCTTGTATGGACAGTGCTTGTTTATTTGTCCTTCCCTCCATTAAATTGTGAGGTTATGGAGGGCAGACTTTCTATGTTGGCCTATTAGGGAGTTCAGAAACGGAGCTGACCACACTATGAAGACAAAAAAAACTCTTGATCATAGACTTAGAGATGGAAGGAACTTTTAAGGTCCTGGCGTTCAAACCCCTCACTTTACAAATGAAGAAACTAAGGCACAGAAAAGTTAAGGGATTTGTCCAAACCATGTGGCAGAACTGGGTTTTGAAACCCATTTTCAATAAACAGTATTTAATTTATTTTATTATCTCTGTATTCATGCCTGTAAATGAACAATCCCACAAAACCAAAATCCCAAATCATATACTCAAATAAACAAGTGATAAATCCTATGTTTTCATCTATATTTCTACTCCAACAGTTCTTTCTGTGGAGGTGGATAGCATTCTTTTTCATAAATCCTCAGAATTGTCCTGGATATTGCTGTTGCTAGCAAAGTCTATCACATTTCATGGTTCCACAATATTGCAGTTACTATGTATAATGTTCTGGTTCTGCATATTTCACTCTGCATCAGTTGATGGAGGTCAGTGTTGGTGAAGGTTTTCGAGCTCTTGTGCCCAGAGAGCAATTTCAAGCTGTCTGTGAGCCCTCCCCAACCCATCCCCCACCAATTACTGGAAGGAAAGAGACCAGGGAGGAAGCACTTCCTTTGGGTGTCTGGACTGAGGGTTGGAGCATGCAAAAAATGAGCTCTGAGAGGGCGGCTGGGTAGCTCAGTGGATTGAGAGCCAGACCTAGAGACAGGAGGTCCTGGGTTCAAATCTGACCTCAGATACTTCCCAGCTGTGTGACCCTGGGCAAGTCACTTGACCCCTTTACCATTCTTCTGCCTTGGAGCCAATACACAGTATTGACTCCAAGATGGAAGGTGAGCGTTTAAAAAAAAATGACCTCTGGAAGAGGGGAAATGGGAGCAGCTCCCCAGTGTCAAGATTTCCCCAATGTCTTTCTAGCTTTCTGAAATAATCCTGTTCATCATTCCTCTAAGTACAATAGTATTCCATCACCATCATAGACCACAATTTGTTCAGCCATTCCCCAACTGATAGATATCCCCTCAATTTCCAATTCTTTTGCTGCCATGAAAAGAGCAGCTATAAATATTTTTGTGCAAACATGTCCTTTCTCGTTTGTTTAACTCTTTGGGATACAGACCTATTAGTGGTATTAGTGGATCAAATCAATAAACAATATATTAAGTGTGTTCTAAGCACTAGGATTCAATCCAAATTTTTGTCCCCAGGGAGCTTCCATTCTACTTAGAAGATTTAAGTATATGTAAAAGGAAGAAAGGAAGCTAAATGATTAATTAGACCAAATCATACCCCACCCCACCCTTTATAATAAAAGTGATCAAATATCCTTTAAAATCAATCCATCTTGGGGACAGCCAGGTGACTCAGTGGATTGAGAGCCAGGCCCAGAGATGGGAGGTCCTGGGTTCAAATTTGACCTCATACACTTCCCAGCTGTGTGACCCTGGGCAAGTCACTTGACCCCCATTGCCTAGCCCTTACCACTCTTCTGCCTTAGAACCAATACACAGTATTGATTCCAAGATGGAAGGTCAGTGTTTTAAAAAACAAAACTCAATCCATCTTTTCAAAGGTTTTAGTTTCAGTCCATCAATCAGTCAATCATAAGTTTTAGATTTAAGTAGGGGAAAAAAACCTCAGAATTAGAGTAATGAAGGTGATGTTGCACTAGAATCATGTGCAGAAAGGTAGAGGATGTTTGATCTCCTGAGGGGGAACTGTTTGGGAGAGGGGTGGGTGGAGGGAGAAGAGGCTGAGGTCATCTCTTTCCCCCCCTCACCCCTTCATCCTGACTGGAGGCCTAGAAGAGGACCTCATGAGCTTCAAAGTGGCTGGAGAATGTAGGCCTTCCTATCTTTCAAGCAATGTTCTAGGGGAATCCTCGAATCATTTGATAGCAGTGGCTGTACTAGGACCCATAGGCAGGATTCATAGTTCCACAAGGCACCCAATAAAGAAACTGCCCTGTGCCCATGAGAAATTGCTTGAAAAAGGACTTCCGGCAACCAAAAGCTGGGAGTTCCGCTTTTGCCACATGTGCCTCCTGAGCTTGCGCCCACTTTCCCTAGGGCTCTGTATTTCCTGTAGGTGACTGTTTCTCAGACTTCTGAGAGGATGGTCCATACCAACTCTTCTTCCCAGTAAATACTCCTTTCTAAGAATTTTGGAAATGCAGCTAACTTAATTGGTTCTCAGCTTATGATCCTGTCAGGTCTGGGAGGGAGATGGATCAATTAGCATTTATTAGGGTCTACTCTGTGCCTGATACTGTACTAGTGCTGGAGATGCACAAAAAGACAAAAAACAGTCTGCCCTAAAGGAGCTCACAATCTAATCCACCTCAGTGGGAGACTCCTAGGCCATAGCATTAGAAGAGATACCACCCAGTGTCTCAGAGGTATCCTAGAGCCCTGAAGGGATGCGCTGACCATGCCCACCAAATGTTTCCATCTTCAATGAAATCCCTCGGTCGGTTCCTGGTCAGGAGATGGGTGGCATAGTTCCTGTTCCTAAAGTGCCGATGGGACTATATCATTCCCTTATTCAGTAAACTCCAGTGATTCTCTCACCTTCAGGATCAAATATAATATCCTCTGGGTTTTGGTTCAGCTGCTTCTAAAGGAAGGAGAGAGGGCACTGAGGGAGGCTGCTGGGACCATTCTAGAGTTTCTTCTGTCTTTGTCTCAAGAACCTATTCTAGTGATTAAAGAGCCATCAAAGATTTGACCTTTGCCAAGTACATTCTAGAACACTTGCTGAGAACAAAAACAAAATTAAACTTGGGAAGGAGGTGGATCAGAGAAGAAACATGATATCAAAAGTACCCCACCCCATTTTAGCTTCAATACCACAAGCAGATTTGGCTACATTCTCCTTTCTTCCCTATCTTTTTTTTTTTTAAACCCTTACCTTCTGTCTTATAATTAATACTGGGTATTGGTTCTAAGGTAGAAGAATGGTAAGGGCTAGGCAATGGGGGTTAAGGGACTTGTCTAGGGTCACACAGCTAGATAGTGCCTGAGGCCACATTTGAACCCAGGACTGGGTCTGGCTCTCAATCCACTGAGCCACCCAAGCTGCCTGCTTTTCTTCCTATTTTTACCTGTTAGTAAATCAGTTTGACTCTTCCCTCTAATCTCTATCCTCTCTATTTCACTAAAGATCTTACCCTGCCAAAAAATGTTGATTGACCTGCCTCCCTCTTATGCATACACAATAGGACCACATTTCCTCAGCTATCTGATGCTTTCACTCCTACTCACATGCTGCTGAAAGAAGCTGGAAAAAGATCATGAAACTGTTAACTGGGTCCACTACAAATTTGTTTCATACTTTCAAGTGGGCACTCACTGCTGCAAAGCAATCCTTTTACAAATCCCTAGTCAAATTATTGTACTCTCTAGCTCACCACAGCAACTTTTCTAAACTTTTTCATTTCTCCTCAAGCCTACCATGATAGACTTGTCCCCTATTTTTCTGGGGGGAAAAATCAAAGCCAATCACTAAGAGCTCCCTTTTCTCCCTCTTCTTCATCTCAAATCACTTAGATGCCTTCTGCTACTATCTCATATGAAGAGGTAGTCCTTCTACTTACCTAGGCTAACTCTTCTACATTTACCAGTGATCATGCCATCTTCTCCAGCAGATTGCCTCCTCTACCATCTACTGCATAATTTCCTGTCTGCTTGTTGTTTCCAGTCTACAAACATCCAATACAGACACTACTATCAGATAATTTGAGTATTCCATTAGAACATTGCTTGGAAAATGGAAATTCCACTCCTTATTCAAAATAATCTGTTGATCCATTCATTCCCCATACCTCTCATTTCATCTTTTTTCCCTTTTGAAACTAAACTCCTTAAGAAGAGATCCTATAATTGATGTTTCTACTTTCTTTCCTCTCACCCTCCCTTGACATTTTCCACTCTGGTTTTATCCATTCAATGGAAATTGATTTCTTCAAAGTTACCAATTAAATCTTATTGTCAAAACTAAGGCTCATTTTCAGTCCTCATCCTTTTTAACCTCTCTGCAACCTTCAACTTTCTTATTGCTTTCTTTTCCTTGATTTCCTTTCTCTTCTCTCTAGGTTTCAATGACACTATATCCTTTAGATTCTTCTACCTGTTGGATTCTTCTCTAACATTGGTAGTCAACCAAAGCCTTTTTATTTTCTCCTTCTATTCTGTTTCAGCTTGGAGGTCTCTTCAGCTCCCATGGATTCAATGATCATCTCCATGCTGATGATTCTCAGATCTATTTATAATGCCTTAAGCTTTCTCCTGGCTTTTAGGCTAATGTCTCCAGCTGCCTAGTGGACAACTCAAATTGGATGTCCTACAGACTTTTCAAACTCAATATATTTACAACTGAACTCATGATCTCCCCAGGCTCCCACCTACTCCCAAAGCTTCCTTTCTTCTTAAAATCAAGGAAATCACCATTCTCCCAGTCTTAGTTTAGTCATTTTCAATCATATCTGATTTTTCATGACCCCTTTTGGGATTTTCTTGGCAAAGATATTAGCATGGTATGCCAGTTTCTTCTCTCACTCGTTTGACAGATGAGGAAACTAAGGCAAATAGGATTAAATCATTTGCTTAGGGTCACACATCTAGTTAAGTACCTGAGGCTGGATTTGAACTCAGATCTTCCTTACTTCCAGGCTCTCCATTCCTCTGTGCCACCTAGCTGCTGTCCTCCCAGTCACCAGACTTGAAACATAGGTATCATCTTTAACTTTACACTGGGTGTCCCCACCCTTTCCTACCCTGCATAGACAATCAGTTGCCAAGTTCTGGTGATTCTGCCTTCACAATATCTTTCATATAGGCCCCCATCTCTCCTCTGACACTGTCACTACCTTGCTTGGTCTGCTGCCATAGTCTGTTGGTTGGTCTCTCCCTACTGTATTCCAATCTTGATTTAGCTCCTCAAATGATCTTCTTAAAGCTTAGGTCTAACCTTATCTTTCCCCCACTCAATATACTTTTCTGGCTGTCTGTTACCTTTAGGATTAAATATAAATCCTTGGGGAGGCTCAGTGGATAGAGCCAGGTGTTGTTCCTTGAGCTAGGAACTCCATGGGGGATTGAGGAGTAAGAATGGAGTACCTGGGTGTGGACCAGTCTTCTACCCACAGTTCCTGCTGCAGTAGAAGATATATATGAATGAGGCATTTGATCTTGAAAAAGGACCTCAAGTTTGCTGGTTGTAATGGGTGTTGTTAGGATTGCAGCTTGTAAATTATCGTGAAATGGCCCAATTTCTTACTTATGAAAATCAGAAGATTGGGTTTAGGTAAACCCCAAACTCACATGATACTTAAGTTGTTACTTAGTATATCAACCTTGTGTTTTCAAAACTAGTTTATACAGAAGTATAAGTAATTACACTTCAAAAAATGCTTGTTGACCCACTGACCTCAGCTTCCAAGATGTTCTAATAAATCAGCAATGGACTTTAGGCTAAGTGTGAAAAGTCCTTCAAATGAGTGGCATTGCATTTGGCTGTCTCAGGGCCTTTTTACAAATAATCAAGCTAGTTAGAATTGCAGTAAGTCTAGAATTCCAGGAACAAGCATGGAATTCCAGTAAGATTCCCTGAAAAAGAACTTTCCACGTAGTGGCAAGGGGAAGGAAAGGGCTTGAAATTAGCTTTGATTTGATTTGGTTCAGGTCAGAGGAGGACTCTGTGACCTTTGAAGGGTCCACATGATGTTGGACTTGAAATCTGAAGTCCTAGAGAATCAGTGGCATCCTCCAGATTAGGTGACAGCAATATGGAGATTGGGAGCCAGGGTTCAATTGGACATGGTTTCATAGTTCCATAAGGAGCCTAGCAGAAAAACTACCCCATAACCCTGGGGAACTGTTGAAGAACTTACAGATGTGTAAAGGACTTTCAGTGATCAGTAGTTGTCAGTTACTCTTTTGTCACATGTTCCTAATCTCTTCTTAAAGTTCTATATGGACTTATGAGGGTATCCCAGATTTTTGTGAGGAAGTTCCGTGCCAATTGTTCTTACTGTACCATCTTAGTAAACACCCTTTTTAAGAACTGCTGAAGTTTGCCTGACAATCTTGTAGGAGGCACACAGATGGGGGCTCAAGCTGATGGTATTTAGAGAATCAATCCTGACTCAAGGATATATCAAGAATCCTGATGGGGAGATCTGATTTGCCCTGAGATTAGGAACTCATCTGTGAGAAGAGATTTGGATAAAGATCTTCAAAGCTGATGTATGCCAGCCAGGCCCTAGGACTACAATGATCTCATTCTGTCTTGGTTGTCAGGCAAGATCAGGGATTTCTCAACCTCACATACTATTTAGGGATTGGAAGTCAAATTATTATTGCTGGAGTTACTTGTGAAAGGTATGACAAAATAGTGTTTGGCTTAGAATCACAGGACATGGAGGCTGGGGCTTCTTAGGCACCAGTACCTCTTTTCTCATACCATTTGATTCAATTCTGATGAGAGGAGGACCCTGTGAGCTTTGAAGGGGCCACACAATATTGGACATGAAATCTGAAGTCCTACAGAATCAGTGACCCCATTTCTCCTGGATCCTTCTCCCAGTCTACCTTACCCTTTTATTCTCTGGACTCCCTAGTCTATTGGCAACAAATTGCCCTTTAAAATAAAGGTAGATCTGCTTCCCTCTCCCATTATTTTGAATATATATTATATTCACTTTTCTATGTACATGCCCCAGAAGCCCCTAAAAAAGATTATAAACTCTTTAGGGACAGAAGCTTTTTCATTTCTGTGTCTGACTCTCCAAACTTAACACAGTTCCTAGAATGTAACAGACAATAAGTGCTTGTTAAATTGATTATATACAAAGTAATACAAGATAAACTGTTCCTAATAGAGGAAATTAGAAAAAGCCTAATTTAGAAAGTTGTCTTGTGCTATGAAGAACCTTAGAGATTCACCAGCTAGGTGGCAAAGTTGGTAGAGCACTAGGCCTGGACTACTCACCTTTCTGAATTCAAATACTGTCTCAGACACTTTTTTTTTTTTTAGAATTGAAAATTTTTATTTAATTAGTTGACTTAGAATATTTGTCTGTTTCATGTTCTTTTCAATTTCCCCATTTCTTCCCATGTTGAAATGACTTGGTATTTAGCGATATATGAATGGGGAGAATGGCCAGTGGGAATTCCGCCAGCCTTTGAGCATGTCTTCCATTTTGATTACCACATTCTAGGCTGGATAAGCCTGCTTCCAGGCCCAAGTGTGGTAATTAAAGGCTTTTCAATTGGGGAGCTGCTAAACAGGAAAGGTGTGTATAAGTCAATAAGCATGAGTGTGTGTATGTACAAAAGATTGAGGGAGGGTGTGTTTGTACAACTTGACCTGTTTCCTGGGTGTGTTAGAGTGAGGAAGAAGTATGTTCTAACCTTCTGGGAGATGGTCCTCTTCCCCAACCTGGACAAAACATGGTTTCAAGATCACATGGATCACATGATGACTATATTGATCTGATCCTTATTCCTGTATTGGAAGAGACCTCTTCCTCTTAGATGAAGATGGAAGATGGAGGCTGGGGTGCCAGACGGCCCGGGGTGAGAGGCCATGCCACAGTATGCTGGCAGTCCCATCCAGTGACCAGTGTAGTCCCAAAGAATAGTCTTTGGTATCTAGGCCAACAGTAGATGAGGATACCAAATGCTTTTTTTTTTTTAACCCTTACCTTCTTCCTTAGAATCAATGCTATGTATTGATTCCAAGGCAGAAGAGTGGTAAGGCCTAGGCAATGGAGTTTAAGCCCAGGGTCACACATCTAGGAAAGGTCTGAGGCTAGATTTGAACTTAGTACTTCCTGTGTCTAGCCTGGCTCTACTCACTGACCATCTAGCTCCAATCAGTTGCAAGAGAATGGCCCATCCACTGGCTAAGATGATTTGGAAGTGAACTTCATTGGGGATGAATGCTTTTGGTGGTAAGGACCTTAAAGTTGAGGTTGCTCTCTGCAGAGACAGAGGTGATATCAGGAGAATGTGACTCCCATTAGGGAAGGAAATGTTTACTTTCTATTTTTGCTATATCTTCTCATAAATATCCCTTTGTAAAAGCTAATCAGTGTTAATTGGTTAGATAGTATTGATGCACAAATCACTGGATCAATGATATGAAAGAGATGACTATAATTGGCAATTGATATATTGGGAAGAGAACCATTTAGTACAATGGATAAAGTGCTGAATCTGGACCCAAAAATCAGACTCAGACGTTTATTAGCTGTGTGACCTTAGGCAAGTAACTTCACCCTGTCTAATGAGCTGGCCAATCACCACAGCATCTTTGCCAAGAAAAGCTCAAATAGGATCCCCAGATGTGATTAAAAAAATGACTAGTACAACAACATATTGTGGAGAACACGCCAAAATGTGGGGGCTCTAGCAGATAGAGAACATTAGAGAAAGCACACCAACCCTTGGAGCTGGATTCTATCCCTAAAACCCTGAGGAGGTAGGAAAGTGGCCAGTCTTATCTGGGAGACCCAAGCTGCCAGTGAGGATGGAAGTTGGGATAGGTAACTCCAGAACTTTAGTTACAGCTAGGGCAAAGGTCTTTTGGGGTACCCATCCACCTTCCTTTTATCTCTGTATCTCTGAGCCCTGGTAGAGCAGATGCCTAACCCTGGAACAGAGTCGACACTTTACAAAGGATGAAGTGAATCTAAAAATTCTGACACAGAGTTGTGAAGTGTGAGGTGTTGAAGCATGATGTGAATTGTGGCCTTTCTATTATTAAGAGTAAGAACAGCTAGCATTTATGGGATGTGTGGTACACATAACTGATTTGAGCCTCTTAATCTCTTGGAGGTGGGCGCTATATTATCTCTCCTTTACATATGAGGAAACTGAGGCTGAGAGCAGTTAAGTGACTTGCCCAGGTTACACAGTTGGGATAACTAGAATTCTGATCTTCCACACTCCAGGCCCGGTCTCGTTACTCGTTTCCAAGGTCTAAAAGCAGCAGCTTCCAAGTGGGCTTGGCTTTATCAGTATGGTCTCTAGATCCATACACGACCTCACCGAACTCCTCCGCCTGAGCAGGGGCTGATGATCACTATTGCCGGAGGTAGTTTCCTCAAGGGGAATTTCCCAATTCAGCCCGAGACCAAGAGCAGAGGGAATACGGCGGGGGAGGGGGACGACATTGACAGAATGTTTTAATTGGTCCCTGTCGGAGGAAACTGAAAAAGAGCGGGGCCCCAGAAGCTACACTGGGCAGGGAGTTCTCTCGTCTTCGGGCGCTCTGGGGCGCGCGCAAACCCGGCCAGGGGAGCCTGTCCCGGGCGGTTCCGTCCCGCACCCTCCCGCTCCACGTGGTCTTCTTTTGGAACTCTCTCTCGGCCCGGACGGAGGCTTCCCGCCGTCTGCTCGGGCACTGGAGGTTCTCGGTGCCCCGCTTCCTTCCCTGACAGTCTCCACCTCCCCAGGGTCCGCTCTCTCAGTAACTTTTGACTTTCACTCGGCTCACGCCCCGCCCCCTCAACCTCCGGCCTCTCTGCGCCAGCCCTGCTCCAGGCTCCGCCCCTCTAGTGACTTTCGGTCTTCCCGCTCCTCTTCGCCTCCTCCCCCTTCCTCCCTTTTCTCCGCCGAAGGCCCCGCCCCCATATCTTCGGGCTCTTTCTACTGTCTCTGGACCCTCGTCCCCGCCCCCGCGGTGACTTTCGGCTTTTTCCGTCCCGTTGCCCCTGGCCCCGCCCTCTCCGCAACTTTTGGCTTTTCCCCGCCTCTAGGCCTGGTCCCCGCCCCCACGGTGACGGTCGGCTCTTTCCACCGCCCTTGGCCCACCCTCGGCCCCGCCTCTCAGGTCCTCGGTCCTCTCCGCCGCCGCCCGGGACGTGACGCGCCGCGCCGCCCCGCCCCTCCCTCTCGGAGGCTTGGGCCGCCGCGCCGCCCGGCCCGGCCCGCCGCTCCTCCTCCTCCTCCTCCCCCCGCCTCAGCGTCCGCTCTCAGCCGCCATTTTGTGTGCAGTCCCGAGCGCGGCGGGCGCGGGCAGCCGGCGCTGAGGGAGGGCAGGAGGGCGGGAGGGCGTCCCGCAGGGAGTCCCGGAGGGGCCGAGCGCCTCCCGCCGCCGCCGCCGCCTCCTTCTCGTCCTCGGCCTGGTCCCGGGCCCGCGCCCGTTCGGCGCTCCCGCCGCCCCCCGCCCCGTCCCCGCCCGGCCCCAGCCCCCGCCCGGCCCCGGCCCCAGCCCCCGCCGCC
The DNA here is from genome assembly GCF_027887165.1 of Monodelphis domestica. Taxonomy (NCBI): domain Eukaryota; kingdom Metazoa; phylum Chordata; class Mammalia; order Didelphimorphia; family Didelphidae; genus Monodelphis; species Monodelphis domestica. Next base: position 420,270,971 of record NC_077230.1, read on the forward strand.
GCTCCCCGCCCGCCGCCGCCGCTGCCCGTCCGCCCCGATGAGGGCCCGGGCTCCGGGGCCGGGCGGCCTGTGAGGGGGCGCTTGCCTCCGCGGCCCGGCGGCCCGGGGCGGGGCGGGGGCACGGGCCGCGCCGCGCCGCCATGGAGGGTGGCTCGCCAGGCTCGCCCCCTGTTGCCGCCGCCGCCGCCTCGGACCCGCCACCGCCGCCGCCCTCGTCCTCGCCGCCGCCGTCCCCCACCGCCCAGCGTGAGCTCCAGCGCCCCGGCCTCAGCCTGCTCCCTGACGACAGGTCGGGTAACCCGGCAGCGGCGGCGGCGGCGGCGGGGGGAGGGGGAGGGGGCGGCCATGATGGGGGGAGGGGAGCGCGGGGGGGAGGGGAGGAAGGAAGGAAGGGCGGGGCCGGGCTCCCGCCAGCCCGCCTCCCCCACCCACCCCCGCCCGCTGCCGGTCCCTTCCCCTCCCCCTCCTGCCTTAAGCTCGCTGCGGGCGCCATGCTGCAGGCCAGGTGAGGAGGCGCCCCCCGCCCCCGCGCCCCGGCCCTGTCCCCCCGCGGGGGAGAGGGGCGCTGGGGCTCCGGGGTGGGTGGGTGGGTGGGCGCGGGTGGGGGAGGGGCGGGGGGCCGCGGCCCGGGCGGCCCCCGGACCACGTGGGCCTCGTGCCTGACCACGCTCCCGCCCTCGTGCTTCCTCTGCTTCTGATCCCTTCTGGTGCTCGCCTCTCCCCTTTCCCTACTCTCCTTTCCTTTCCCCTTTTCTTGTCCTTCTCCCTCTTCCTTTCGCTCTCCTCACCCCCATGTCTGAGCTGATTTAAGTCAGGGACCCCCTCCCCGCTTCTTAAAGGGCCTGAGGTCGAATCGCTCCCCACACTTTCTTGGGGAATTAAGTGGGGAGCTCATTTCAGAGGAGGCTCCTTCCCCCTTAGGAGACTTTTCCCTTTAAAAACTCATTTATTTATTTTTTAGGGAGTGGCTTGAGGAACCCTGCTTCCGAGAGAAGGCAGGTGCCCTGGGGGTGGGGGGTGGGGTGGGCGGTTTGCTGGGTTGGGTGAGGCCAGAAACAGGAAATGTGTCACCATGTCTTGTGCTCCTCCAACCCCACCCGCCTCCCTTCCCTCTCCGCATCAGGGGCTCCCCGGGAAGCTGCTGGGCTCCAGGTATCCCCCATCCCAAGGGCCCCATCTCCCCAGGACCCTGATTTGCCTCTCCTTGGAGAGCATAACTTGTCCTTGCAAAGGGAAAAACCACCCTGTTTCAAAGCCACAAGCACAACTGTTGGGTGAGCATTTTGTTTTGAACCCTCTACTTCCCTCCTGCTGCCAGCCTCCAGTTGGAGCAAATAAACAGATAGCACAAGACTGTTTGCTAAGCCCAGGTTTTTCTTCAGGCTGCCCCCTCCCCTCCTGGGGATAGGTGCTTTACCACAAGCTGCTTACACTCATTAGCAGGCCTCTAAGGAATTCTCTTATGTCAGAAGTGTATGTCATGCAAGGGGTTGGGATGGTAAGTAGTCTCTTTTATTCAGTAATTAAATTAGATCTCTCTCTCCTTCCTTCCTTAGCTCAAGGCCAAAGTGATGCTTTTAAGAGAGTTAGTTTGTTGAAACCAGAACCTCTAAGCCTGTTGACTGAGTTAGAGTTGCACATCCTTGCAAGCTAATCATTTTAGTTGGCATTTATCTCCCTGAAAGTGCACAGTTTTCTTTTTTTAAAAAGTCTACTGTATCCTTCTCAAGTAGTAACTGACAAAAAACCTACACCGTGGTCTCGATTTGACCTTTTTGCCCCCCAGAGCCATTGCTTGGTCTCCAGCCTTCATCCCTTAATGAAGAAAGTGGATACTGTGTCCATGTGCCAGTCCATTCCTATATACATAGGACAGAAAAGTGGGATCTGCCCTTGTTTATTGATGCCGCCCTGCTGCTCCCCCTCCCCTTTGCTGTGGGTGAAGCAGTACACTGGTTTTCTCTCACGTCTTCTCCTGTGTCTTACAGTGTTTCAGTCGCTACTTGACGGAAGGTTAAACTGACCAAGTCATTTGTAACATACTGTTGAAGCACAAACTCTGTGAACTGTTCAGTCCCAAGCTTCTGGCTGCTTCTACTGTGCCTTTGTTAAGCACGTGCCTTACAGTGAAAAGTTCATGTGAATATTCGAATGTGTTACACACTCAATCATGGTGGTCAGTACACCCCTCTGCCCTGCTTCCCAGTGTATACCTCTGTCCTTCATGTACAAAGAAAAACACCAACAAAATGACTTGCAGTATACCTACCTACCTACCTACCGTACAGCCGATGTGTTTTACAAGCATAAGTATCTTTGAAAAATACAAAACACATGTTGAACCCCATTGCCCCCTTTTGCCCTGTGTTGGTACCCTACAAATAAGGGCCTTGCATATGTCGCTAGTGAAACCCTTTATCATCCCTCACATACAGTCCCTACCCCATCCACAAGTATGTGCTTGACCTTTTGGTAACTATTAAAAAGGACTCACTTTTGGGAAGGGGGGAAGGAACCACTTCTCCAGACTCCAGTTAAGCTGACCACTGCCCTCCTGTGTTCCCCCTGCTTTCCCCACGTTTGTGGCTTCATAACCTCTTGGGTCTGACCTGCTGCCAGGAATCATGTGTCCGTGATCTCCGTGGCTGAGAGGGAGAGCCTAGTGTGACCACACAGTGCAGCATTGTGACATAGCAATAGAAGCCAAAGCAAAGATGTCTGAAGCACCCACAGTGAGCACACGTGAAAAATAGTTTTTCCTAGGATCAAACTAAAGGGAACTGAATTTGTTTTAAGTTGATGTCAGGTTTCCCTTCCAGTGTGCAATCCACCCCCACCCCCAAAGAGGCCAATGGCCAAGGATAGCTACCAGCAGCTTTCCATTCCTGTTTGAAATGAGAGACCTTCTTTCAGCAAAAGCTTGGTGCTTGGGTCAGTGGAAAAGGATGCTCATTTTCTTTTAGTTTTTTGCTTTTTAGATCGAGTATATTGAACAATGCATATTCCAAAGTGAAACAGTTTTTAAAAATAGTTGAAACTGTTTCTCTTGTCATTTGAGTCTTCAAATACAGGGTACATTTTTGGGCCTTTCTTCCTCCCTGATTTCCCACTACTAATACAGATTAGTACCAAAGTGTATCCTTTTCAGTTTAAAAGGAAAATGAAATTTAATGTGGTCAAGGAAAAAAGAAAGGAAAAAAAAAGCCCTAGCCTTACACGTCCGGTTTGTACTTTTGTTAAATTATTCTTTGCTACAGTATCACTTTTTAAAAAAGAAATAACTGATGTACTCAGTATAGTTCAAAACCAAATTCCTGGATGTTGCAAAGAAGAAAAGAGATATTTAGAGAATCCTTGTCAGCACATCTAGTAAATAACGCATTTAAAGGGGTAGCAGAATTCTGTTTCATAGACTGCCTTCTGAAGAAGTAATTTCTGTATGTAACCAGTTAAAATTAGTTTCTCCAAGTGTCACAGTCCCCCCCCCTCCCCCCAGTCCAAGTAAAAACTATTAGGACTTATTACACATTAACAAAAACCTTCCAAGAGAAAAATGTTAGACATGCAGAAGCCAAGGTCTTCTAAAAATCAGTTTACTTTCCCAAATAGGGTGTGTTTGAAATGCATATCCTGACCTCAGTCTCACAAACAGTGGGTGGATCTGAGTAGTTTTATATTTTATATTCCTCAAAACCCCCAGGATTCCATAGAAGCAGCTGTTTGGAGATGCTCTCTTCCCTTTCTGCCTCTTTTTTTCCCCTCTGGCTAGAAATGTTCTTCCCAAAGGAGTATGTTCTTGTCTTGCTCCTGAGACGTAGGGTTTGTCTGTTAACTTGTTTGCAAGGTTAGAAATAAACAATTGATTATAAGCATGAGTGAAGGTTCCTAGATTTGTTGGTAAAGTTCTCTCTTGTGCCGTGTTAATTTATTTTCAGGCAAAGCGGCGTGGTTCTTGCTCCCCTTAATTTTTTTCTCCTTCAATGTAGGAAAAATAGTTACTTTGGGGGTGCCATTCTTTGAAACAAGTAATGCTTTTGTGTTCTTATGCAGGGGTTGGAACCATTGAAACAGAAATGAGGTTTAGATGATATTTTTCATAGCAGAGCACAAGCCAAATCCCAGGAAAACAATACTATGACCTGAATATGTATCTAACCAAAAGATTTCAGCGATCTCGTTTGAAGCTGTAGCTTATGGGGTAAAATTCCAATGCCTTAAGAATGTATAGGACCTTGCAGTTCTTTGTAATGGGATTTTGTGTGACCAGGGGTCTGACCCATCCCCCCCTTGGAGTCCTAGTTTGCTCTGGAAAATGAGGCTATTGGACTAGATCTCCAAAGGCCTTTTCATCTCAGGCTTTGTTAAGTTGAGTGGCACAACAGAATAATGCGGAGTCCATAAGAATAATAGAATGACCAAGTATGCTGTGGGGAACTCAGCGGCAGATCAGCTAAGATATTTGGAAGTGAAGGCGGAAGAAAGTGCCATACTTGGTTGAGACTTCTAGAAGGGGCTGTTTAGTGGCCTTATTTATTTGGAAAATGAGAGACTGAGACTAGGCAGCCCTTCTAGCTCCAGCTGTTGGTGAATTTAAACCTATTCTTGCAGGTTTGCAAAAAGTCGATTCAACTGAAAATGTCTGTAGGCCGCCTACATCTTCACTGCCAGAGAGCTGGGCAGGCAGGTGGGACATAGTCATTCAGCCAGAGTAATGCTGGTCAAAAGGGTAACCCTTGAACTCTCAGGATTTGATGATCTATGGTCTATACTGTATAGGTGATAGGTGGAGAAATGAGGTGAATGGGCCCATTTTTATCTAGATAGATGACTGGCATAGGGATCCCCATAAGGCTGGTGGCAGGGTTGTATCCTGCTTGTATAGGCATCTAGTTGGACGTTGTGTTTGACTTCATACAGTACTGGAATGATTCTCGTAATACGGATTGTGGCTGGTCTTTGTTTTCTCATCGGAGTATTACCTTGCTGTGGCTTTTTCTTCTGTGGAATAATTGTTAGATTGGTGTGGATGAATCAACTTAATGTTGTATATTACAGTTAAGGATTGGTGGATGCAAACCATTTTCAGACAACAATGAATGGTCCTCTGACTTGCATTTGGACATTTGGACTGTTTTCTTTTGGAAGGCAGAAACAGTGCCAGCCCTTATCGTGGAGCATTCATTTATAGGGGGCAGAAATTGGGGACTAAGTGACCCAAGGCCAAACATTACTCTTCACTCTGCATTCTTAGGGTCTGGTATGTTTGTGGGGACCAGTTAGCAGAGGTATTTGCAGAGAAGCGACCTTGTTTAGCTTTCCAAAGGCTCTAGTCAGTTTAAATTGTGATCTGCATGAATTGAATTGTTGGGATTGAAGACTTTTGAGGAATATTTGACTTTTTTTCTTTTTGGACTTGATACTACTATCTTAAGCTGTGTCAGTGGTTGAGACTGCTAAATCCTCAATGGCTGGCTGGGGAAAGAGGTGGAAAGTTGGTCATTGGTGCAAATTCATACTTTGGCAGACCACGTGGAAGTCTGGAGTGCTTGGCTCTGACGCTGTTTCTTCCATTAACCTGGTCCAGTGACTTGGGGCTTACTAGTGTTGTGATTTACCCTCTTATCCTCAATTTCTTCTTCTTACCTATTACCTATTATTAGTGGGTTAGAAGATTTTTTTGGTGCCACGGCTCTGTTGTTCCTGCATCCAGGCTTGTCCCTACGTTTTGAGAAGAGAAGGCTGGGGAGGCTGCAGGCATCCTCATGCCATTTGGCTTTTAAAGGAGGGAAAATCTTCATCAGACCATATTTTCCCTTTTTCTTCTTGTCTGCCTCTAAACAACTTCTAGCGTCAATGAGGAAAACTACTTCACAGCCAAGTCTTAAGTTTTGCAGTATTCAATGGTGGTCATATGAGTAAATGATGTTCTTCTTAGATGTGTGTCTTGTATCTATAGACCTGGAATTAAGTGCACCTAGAGGCCTTAGTCTGCAGCTAGTTCAGCATTGACCAAGCTGAGTCTAGAGCAGCCATCTAGTGTCGGATCAGAATCCCACCATGTTTGGGAACTGTAGCGTATGTGCCATGTGGTTCGGATCATTCAACCACCCGGGCCAAAATTTAGTCTTTGAGACTCAGTGGCACCAAGGGCCCAGTGGTTGGGTTCACGGAAAAGTTATATTCTTGGATGGGTTAGAGTTGAACCGTAACCTCTGGGTAATGGTGTGGATCGTCATTGAGACTCTTGTCTAGCTGAAGGATAGAGCTCACTGCTTGGCTAGCAAGTTCCATGGAGTTTGTATTATTAGATTCTCTCTGGCTTTAATATCTCCAAGCCAAAGGGAATTTGGGTTATTCATTAGCAGATAAGGGACCTGTATATGGTCATGAAGCCCTTGGCATTCAGTCAAGAGCAAGAGACTGGCCTATTCCCCAGAGTTAGTCAAGTCATCGGGAGCGTTCCAGTCCATTTTCTTCTAAACTGAATTATGTGTCCCATGCCAGTGGCTGCTTGCCTGAAGTTACAGGATGGCACGAGCCAGGGGTTCATTTTGTGGGCTGTTGCAGTTCATTTTAAGCTCTATTACTTGGCAGCCTTGTATGTAGGAGGTAAATATTTGTTGAATGAATGAAGGAATAGAGCCTCTGAAGAACACCAGCAGAGTATTAATGAGTTCCAGTTGCCTATTGGTGTGAGTCTCCAGTCCCACTTAGATGGCAGTGACAAGAATATGGAGACTGGAGATCTTTAGTGAATTTAGAAATATGTTAGCATGTGTCACTGGGAGGAGTTCTAGACTCAGCTCTACCTTGTCCTACAGTCTGGGACAGGCCACTTGACTGAGCCTTAGTCTGTCCATCTGCACAATTAGGGTTGGAGCAGAGGATTGCCACGGTCTATTCAACTCAAAAATTATGTGAATTAATGAAACGGATTTTCCTGTAAGAGTGAAGCCATTGAGCAACCAACATTTAGGGGGTGCCTGTTGTGTGCCAGGTATTGTGAGGTGGGGTCTTCTTTGGTTTGAAAACTGAATTATTGGTGCCTTTCCCCCAAGTATTTGGAAATTGGGCTTCCTGGAGCTGAAACCAGCTTTATTGGCCTTGATTAGAGCCATCCTGAGGCCTTGGTTGTCAGAAAGGTTAGGGAATTCAGAGTTTTCTGTGAACGTCCATTTGAGAGGTTTGCCTGATAGGAAACTCTTAAGTTGGTGAACTTGTTATGGTTGGTAACATTTTTTAGGTAAGTTTAATATTGCCTTGGAAAAGTTTACCCGAAGCTACATTTTACTGTCACTCAAATAACCTTTTTAAATGGTTAGTCCAGGGAGTCTTGGTGGTGGGAAAAAGCCCTTTAAGTTCTCTTAAGTCAGTTCCTGTTGCTGTCCCCAAGGTAAGTCTTACTTTACTCTGCTCTAGCCAGATGCAAATACTCTGCCTAAGAGGACTTCATCTTTGGAGCCACACCTGTACCTAGTCTAAGCTGCTTAGGGCGTAATAGGCAGGTGTGAAGATCTTCACCTTGGACGGAGACTTGAAGCCCAGATTCTCTTTCTTTCCTGAGTATCCCTAGACAAATCACCTAAATAGCCTGTCTCTGCTTCTCCTCCCATCTATAAACCGAAGCAGATCATCTTGGAATTAAATATCCTTGGTGATTTTATAACCCTAGGACCCTTGGAAATTAGATCTTTAAAATCGAATAGCGTGTTGATACCCTCTTTTAAAAATTAGAAGGGTAAATGCCAATTCTAGCACTTTTTATAGGCTATTTCTGATTTCCTGGGTCCCTGGTGTGTTACCTGATGCCCTGGCTGTTAAGCATTTATCTGCCTGCTCTGCCCAAAGCCCCCTGCTTGGGAGTGGGCGACAGGGAATGCGAAGTTTATTCTTTAACTCATGATTGATGTCTTATTGCCTTAGTTGGGATAGACAACATGAATTTAGGGTGAGGGACTGTGATATCCTCTGCTGTTATCATTCCTTTACGTTTGCGTTGTGCTTTTTTACTTTTCAGAATGTTTTATTAGCCCACTTGGTCCATACAATATCCTTTTTATGAGTGGTGAAGGTAGGTTGTAACTGATCCTATTTTACAGGTGAGGAAATTGATGGCTACAAAGGTTAAGTGGCTTGTGTAGGTGGAGGCAGAGCTGCTCCCTGGGGTGGCTTTACTTGTATCCAGATGCTCTTGTGGGCTCCCTGGAGATTGGTACATTGTTTAATTCCCTGGAGATGTTTAGTACATCGGAGGTTTACTGAATTCAAAGCAAAGCAAATGGGAATAGATGATGCTAGTTGAGAATTGCTTTTTTTTCCGAACTCAGTTTCTGCTTGGTGTGACAGTCTCCCTCCAACTTTCAAAGGTATCTAGTGTTAGCACATTGCCATGGAAATCATGGGATGATGTCATAGATACTGGGCTGTGACCACACTTGAGAATTGTGAAAGGGAGGCTAGACTATCACTCTTTTTCTCTTGATTAATGAACCTAGGTAGCAAGGACACAGCAAAACATGTGAAAGCCCAAAGGTTTATTTCAAGTTTCTGGTCCTGAAAATCCTTGAACCAGGTTTATCATGGTGGTGACGTGACTTTACCACTTAGACCCTGGGAATGCCGCGGAGACCTTTCTTAGGAACCTGGCAGAGCCCTCAAATTATTTTCTAAAAGAAAAGCTTTATCTAGTCCCACTAATTCCTAGTAAAATTTTTCCTGCAATGTCAGAGTTTAGGATTCCAGAGGAACCTAGTTAGGTCTATTGGTCAATTGCTAAACGTTTGTGAAAACTAGCCTGTTTTTAATTTTCGAGGGCTCGTTCCATTTGGGGCCATTTTCAACCCTTAGGATATATTCTGAATATCCTGAGTTACTGAACACTGAAAAAGCCTCCCTGGGCACTCAGTAAATTTAGGGTTTGGGCTGCCAATGACCATAGCCTTGGCTAGCCAGCTGCCTTCTGTCAGTGGCTCCCATGCTCTACAGGTAACCCCCACCATTGCCATGAATGTTCATATTTCTTTTCCCTGGTAGCTCTTCAATCATCTGTGCCCTCCTTGGTTTCATAGGTTCTTTTTTTTTTTTTGCATGTTTCTTAACTTCATTTTGCAAGCAGGGTCTATCATCTCTACTTCAGAGATTGGTTATTCCTTTTCTGCTTTTTTCAAGATGCTGGACTGCTTGTCTCTTAACCATTTTACCACTCACCCCTCTCTCCCCCCTTCCCAGTTCCCTGTCCCTTCTCAGGAACAGGAGAAATACCAACTTATTGATTTCGTTAGGAGAGCTCTTGAGACAGGATGTTGAAATGTCTTTAATTTCATCATTACCACTGCAAAGGCTTTTACTGCATCGTTCCTCCTAGAAAAATGAGTTCTGATAAGGGAAACTTCCATTTTAGGGTTATCAAAGTAGGCTTGCTTAGGCTACCTGGCTAGTACTTCTGATAGGTAGCAATACGCTAAAGGCGTTTTCTCCTATAACTGTTGTTTGTTCTTGAACAAGGAGGACAGGTGTTGGAACTCAGTTAGGTATAGAGTGTGGTATTTGTTACGAAGTGTTTCTTGAGTCCTTACTGTCTGCAGAGCTCAGGAAGCAGTGGTCCTGCTCATGTATTGTGTCCATTTGGCCCTTGGTTAATTCTGTAGAATGGACTTGCTGCTTCTAAGACAGCTCCCTTAATTCTCTGAGTAGTAGGGCGCTTTGGGGAGGGGTGAAGTGTGGTGTAATGGAAAGAACCCTGTAGTGAAAGGAAGGAAGGAAGACCTGGGCTCGAACCTGGCTTAGAACCCTGGATTTGGAGATCCAGATTTGCATCCCAGCTCTGCCTTTCAGTATTAGCATCCTTATGATCCAGTCCCTTTATCACTGTGGGCCTCACCTTGCAGCTGACTGTTAAAAGGAAGGGCTTGGACAAGATGATCTTGTAGGACCTATGAACCCTGCAGGGACTAATTAGCTGGGTGATCTTGACAAGCCCCTTCCCAGCTGTGGGCCTCTTGCTTCCTGATATCTAAAATGAGGGATTAGATTGGTCATCATCATCAAAGGTCACTGTGGCTTTAAGAGCCTGCTTCTGTGTTTCCCTAAGGAGATGTATTGTAAAGTACTCAGCACAGTACCTGGCAAATAGTAGGTATTTAATAAATGCTTGTTCTCTTCCTCTTCCCTTATCCTTTCATTCCCCATTGGATAGGAGTTAGGAAGGGGGTAGAATTGGCTGTTTGATTTGGACCTTTTTGAACCCTTGTTCCCCTTGGTGACCTGGTCTGAATATGTCTAACTACAATATGCAAACACAACGTCTTCTGGTTTTTGTTAAGTTTGACCTGCTGAAATTACTGAGTGATTTCCCCATTATATTTTCAGTGAAAGTTTTAGAAATGGAAGGATGCCTTGTCAAATCACTATTGATAGTAAATTAGCCCCTAAAAAAAGGTCTAAGTAAAATTTAGGGCATTTCTTGTGAGATTATTTTGAGTCTTATTGAGAATTTTCTCTCCAAGTATTCTGCCTTATTCTGACAGAATTCAAGTAATTCTGTCCCATTTATTTTTATTTTGGGGTGCCCCCATTGTTTTTGGTATCAGTTGTGTTCAATCTTAGAAAATGGCTAGGATCCAAATTAATTTACTTTAGCAATCCCTGCTTCTCTTGACACTTTACATTTAGTATGTCTTTCACCATTGAACGACAGCCAGTTGTGAGATGATCCGAAGAGGGGAGATTGAAGAACATGAGGTTATTAGAATTGCTCTGCAGGTTCAGACCCACGGCCCATCAAACCCAGTGTTCTCCTAATAAGTCCATGAAATGAGAGTTGGCGAGGGAGTGGGGCTGTGTTCTGTGAGTTCAATCACAGAAGGTTAGGGATGCGCCACCACCCCGGCTTCCCTAATAAACCATTATGGGTCGGTCAATCATCCATGAATTTACATCTGATTTTTCTGAACCTGCTCTTTTTCCCCCCGAGTTCCACTTCAGGTTAATGAATGTCCTGGGGCTTTATTACCCAGGGTACAAAGTACAACCTCACTGAACACAAATGCTCCAGGAACTGGCAGCATTTTCAGAGTCTGAAGGGTCATCCAGGATAACCCAGACCTTCGGTGCAAAATATAAAGTGTGTCAGGCTATTCCCTTCCTTCTGGAATAGAGGCCATGAGCAGGTGTGAAGGAAAATCTGCCTGTGATGATTGGAAGCGCTTCAGCTCTCAGTCTTCCTCTGAACATTCCTTCTCATTTATAGAGTACATGGAGCAGGTGTAGGACATTTTACTGAATTTATACTTGAGAAAATAGGGTCAATGGTAAAAGCCCGAGTCAGGGAAATGGAATTCTAGGCTGCTCTATTTTGGATTTACTGCCTGACCCTAGGAAAGCCCCTTCCTCTCCGAGTCTGTTTACCCTCAAAAATGTCATTGCCAACTCCTCTTGCACCTTTAAGAAGGAGCCTTCCAGCGTGACAATGTCGGTGTTGGTGTTCTGCATTTTCTTTTTCCTTGTCATTTGCTTTTTTCTTATAGTGACCAAAAAGCCCCCTTATAAAACTTAAGAATTCCAGTTAATTTTCCTTTCTTTAGGTCTTTATACTAAGGTTCAGTGATGAGAATGCCTCACCTGCTAGGTGAGTCCTTTTAATAACTCATCAGTGTCTCCCACCTACAGAGTTATGGCTCTCTTTGGTGAACTCAATGCTTGAGCAGAGGCTGCTGCTGCGAGTCATTTATGTGAGAGGAGCAGCCACCGATGCCTGTCCCTGGTGGAGAGGTTTATGTTTGTCCCAGAGGGGTTTGCTATTCTTAGATGGATTCAATTAGGTTTTCCATTTAGGTCTCTCTGTGGAGCACAGGGCTCAGAGAGTGGCCTTAAAATGGATCAGTACACTAACTAAGCATGTTGACTAACACGGGGGTCTGGGGGAAAGTACCAAGAGGAAAATGAGCTTCCTTTTTACAGGGGACCTAGTGGGAAGAGTTCTCACCATAGCCTGGCATTTGCTGGAGCATAGTGGGGTTCCACTCAGGTGTCTAAAGTTCTATCTGGCAGAACTATATCCGCGTCTGTGTCTTCCCTGTGAGTCTATACTGCCCAAGTCTTTTGATTAGAAATCAGAGTGGATTCATTTGTTTGGGAAGACAGTGAGCCGAACTCTGCCTGGTGTGGTTTGCTCTCCTAGCTTGAACCTTTTTTGATGGGTTCCCTGATGCTTTTTGGTATGGGAATAAGGGTAAGCAGAAATTCCAGTTTTATCTAGGCAGCTTTATACTTTGAGAAGTGACAGTGGACACCTAGAAAAAGGATTCCAGATGGGAAGGTGGTGGTGGGAGTATTCTTAGTGACAGATGTTTTTCATGGAGACCATATATATTTCCTCTTGCTTATTCTCACGTTTTTTCGACATACTGCCCCCATTGTAGAGATGGGAAAACCGAGTTGTAGAGATTTTTTTTGGATGTTAAGCTACTAATAAGATCTTTGAGATGGAATCATATTTTTTTTTCTGCTAGCTCTTGGAACTTGGTTTCCTTTCCTTTTGGGAAGCTTACTGATCAGTTGAAATGGATGAAATTCCTGTGGTTGGAAGCAAATGTTCCTGGGGACTCTAGGGAAGGAATTTTGAAACTTCCCTCTCCTTTTTTTTTCAGCTCCTGAGTTTGTAAGAGTGTTGTCTATGGGTAAAGATAAGTATTCCCTGAGGTCCTTTCCTCCTTGATTCCTTCATCCCTCCTCGAGGTACTTTTGTTGGAGAACAGTTTAGATTTTCAGAGTAAGTGAATGAGTGTGAGGCACAGAAATAGAAATATTCATTCTTTGGAGAGTAGAGAGGAGCTCAGAGGGTCAAGGGAAGGGATGATGCAGGCAAGGGTAGGTGAAGAGAGGAAAGGAGGAAGCATTCCGAGAGAGTCTACTGTGTGCCAGGCATTGTGTAAGCACTTTACAAAGATTTTCCTTTTTGATTCTCATAACAACCCTGTAAGGTAGGTGCTGTTATTATTTCAGGAAACTGAGAAGGGCAGAGGAAAAATGAATGACTTGGCCAAGGTCACGCAGCTTAGAAGTATTTGTGGCTGGATTTGAACTCATCTTCCTGATTCCACACCTAGTGCTCTATCCACTGGGTTGGCAGCCAGAAGATGGGGAGGGGCCTGGAGTGGGGCATTGTGTAGTTTTCATTTTAACTCATTTTTCAGCCTGTCACATTCTAATGTCATCCCAGAAACTTAAGACTGGCATATTGGACATGGATATTTGGCCAGGGACACAGGAGTTGCCCCAGACCTCCAGATTTCTATCTTTCCTTAGAACTAGACATTTTATGGCACCTCACCACTGTATCTTTTCCTCTATTTTCTATCTGCATTCTTTGTCCCAGTCCTGGGTGAACTTGAGAAATTCTCTAGGATTATGGTAATTATTATGGGTAGTCAGTAGACTTTACTATTGCTACTTCTGTTCAGGATGGCAGTGCCAAAAGGCACAAATTGATATTTTTAGGGTTGGTGAGGGAGAGCAAGGACTCTAGGACCAAATGTCCTCTGAGGGATGTCCAGACCTCATCTCTATCATTCCTGTCTCTTTCTGATTCACTGTCTAGATCTGTGTGTGTATCTATATCTGTCTGTCTGTAGAGAGAGATATAGATCCTGTATCTTCAAATATAAAGGGACTCATTTGTTCCCTGTTATGTTTTAAAGGGCAGAACCAGAATAAAGCCTGGCCTAACAAAGTTACTTTAAAAACACATTCTCAAGTTGTTTTTTTTTTTTAATTTACAGGGAAGATGGAGAGTTGGAAGAAGGAGAACTTGAGGATGATGGGGCTGAAGAGACCCAGGATATCTCAGCTGGGCAAGAAAGGAGCCGAAGAGAAAAGGGAGAGAAGCATCATAGTGATTCGGACGATGAGAAGGCTCACCGGAGAATGAAACGGAAAAGAAAGAAGGAACGGGAAAAAGAAAAGAGGCGATCCAAGAAAAAACGGAAATCCAAGCACAAAGTAGGTTCTGGGGGGTGCATGGGAGGAGGGTGCGGGTTTGGGCCTATTGCTTCAAAGAACTTCCACTTTTGTGGCTGAGGTTTTTCCTCTTTTGTTCAGGTTAGCTTAAAATGAACAGATAGACTTTTATTGAGCACCTAATAGTTGAGGGCACAGTACTGTGCTTAACCCCGAAGAACGCTTCCAGAAATAAGGAACTCATAATCCCAACCTGCAAGAATCCTAGGGAGAATCAGACCAGGATTAGAATTGAAGTTGATGAGAGGGACAGAGTCCTCTGGCATTCCAAAGAAGGGAAAGACATTCTTTCTGTCTTTGATGGGGTCGGTTGGGGTGACACATCTAGTACCTTAGAACTGAGTCTAGAGGAGGTACGATTTCAGGAGACCAGAAATTAGTGACAGGATCCAGGTTGGAAAGAGTAGGGATTGTTGAGCTAAAAGCAAGTGGTCTAGTGTGGCTGGAACCCAAAGAACCCAGAGGGGGGAGTATTAGGAAGTTAATGGGAGACAAAGGTGGCCTTCTGGCAGCTGACTGTTAGTCCCCTTGAAGCCATCCGAAGGAAGCAGTGTGAGTTTCAGTGGGGACACGTGGACGTCGGCGTGATGCAATCAGTTGGCCAACAAACATTTATTGTCTACCTTGTACTAGTCAAGGTATTAGAAAGATGACGGGAGACATCTTGAGTATCTGTGTCACTCTCTCACCTTCAGTGTCAAAGCAGCAGATTCTGCCTTGAGACTCCCATGTCTTGCACATATCCCCTTCTTTCTGCTCCTAGGACAGGATCTTTGTATTGTCGCAGTGCCTCCTGGTAGGTTTTCTTGTCTCTCTTCTCACTCCAAACTAATCCATCTTTCATTCTCAAGGCAGAATATTTCTTACACACAGAGATGGCTCAGTCATTCACCTTCAGCGGCTACTGTGACTGATTCAAATTCAGGTTCTTCTGTTCCGTATTCAAGGCTCTTGGTGCCATTTATTCTTTTGGACATTTTGTGCTTTGCCCATCACTGTGGTTCTGGGTTTTTTGTTTACCCCATGACTAGGCTTGAAATAACCTCTTTATCTCCCTTTGCTATCTTAGAAAGAACCTTTTGCTTAGCTCAAATACCACAAAGACAGGCCTTTGCCTTGGAACTCTGGTGATGGTGTCTGTTACAGTTCGGGCTTGTTCCCTTACCTGGGTATAGGCCCCAGAGGACAGTGACCAGGCCTTCGATCCTCCACTGTCCAGGAGAGTTCTCTTTGCAGACAATAAACACATATTCAGTGTTTGCCTTTGCACTGGCTGTAGGGAGAGCCAAGATGACAGGCACCGAGATGAATGAAGAGCTTCCCTTGAGAGACCAGAGAAGGTGTAGAGGCTCATCCTAGGAGGGGTGCAGGTGCTGTAGATACTGGAGGTGGACATTTTGGAGTGGACACAGAGAATTCCATTTTTCTGAGCTAACCTGTAAGGTCACAAGTGCTTTCTTCTGAAACAAAATCAGTAAATACACTTCCCTTTTATCCTAGCGACATGCATCTTCAAGTGATGATTTCTCCGATTTCAGTGATGACTCTGATTTCAGCCCCAGTGAGAAAAGCCACCGAAAATACCGAGATTACAGCCCTCCGTATTCATCTGTGAGTATAGTGACAAAGTCATTAAAGTGTACTGCATTATCTTTCTGAAAATAAGTAGGTGTCTCCCTGTTCTAGTATTCTGGAAACAGGTCAGAAGATGTTTGGCTTGGTGTAGTGGAAAGAGCCCTCAATTTGTAATCTGAATTAAAATCCTAGCTCTGACCCAGACTAGCTATGTGCTCTAAGGCCAGGCAGGTCCCTTTGTTCCCCACTTGGAGCCTATGCTTCCAGGCCTAATGTGACATGATGAGGATAGGAAGGATGATAAAAACAATGAACTAGGGGACAGCTGGGTGGCTCAGTGAATTGAGAGTCAGGCCTAGAGATGGGAGGTCCTGTGTTCCAATCTGGCCTCAGACACCTCCTGTCTGTGTGACCCTGGGTAAGTCACTTAACTCCCATTGCCTAGCCCTTACCATTCTTCTCCCTTGGAACTGATGCTTAGTATTGATTCTAAGATGGAAGGTGAGGGGTTAAAAAAATAGTAAAAAACCAAAAATAATGAACCCTATCCAGATCACTTAAAGTATGCAAAGCCTTTTCTATACAATATATCTCATTTAATTTAAAGTTAAGAAGACTTGGGTATACCTCTTGCTTACTGATATGAGCTGTCTGGGTATGAGCAAGCCTCTTCATCTCTATGAGCTTCAGTTTCCTCCTTTGTAAAACTGAAATGATGATATTTGAGAAATGACATAACGTGTCTGTAATGCTCTAAAAGTCAGTTGTTATTTCAGTGTCTGTAAAATGGGCATAAGGATATTTGTCCTTCTTGCTTCACGAAGTCTTTGTTAGATGGCATATGAAGTGCCACACTTGCACTGAGAAAAGGAGATGGATTCCTTTGCTCTCTTTTCACACGCCAGTTTAAGATGTCAGTTTATTGAGTTGGAAGGCCTGCGTTCTAGGCCTGGCTCTGTTCATAGTGCACTAGGTGACCCCTTGACTTGGTTCCTTCCTTCTGCTGGGCCTCAGCTTTACCAGCAACAGATGAGAAACTTGGACTAGGTGATGTTTAAAGGAAATGAAGACGTTTTTGTTTGCAGCCAGTCTGGTCCAACTCCATTTTCCTTTGTTTTCTTGGGTCCTGTAGTCTCACCAGCAGTATCCTTCATCTCATAATGCCCCTTTGTCAAAGAAGGGCTACTCAAAAATGGAGAGCAAGAATTATAGCATGTATGATGACTATGAGAATGAGCAGTATGGAGAGTATGAAGGGGAGGAAGAGGAGGACCTTGGAAAGGAAGAGTATGATGACTTCACCAAAGAGTTGAACCAGTATCGACGAGCTAAGGAAGGCAGCAGCCGAGGACGAGGTAAGCAGTTCCAGGATGCAGGACTTTCTCTATGTAAAAATCCCTCCTTGTCCATTAAGCATAAAGAAGCTTCTCTGCTAGGCAATGCAGACTGGAGATCAGCAACCTTTCTGTGGTGGCTTGTCCACCACTTGAGCCACTTCATCAGGGAGAGGTGGCAGAAGGAGGCAGGCAGCATGCAGGGCTGGTGGTGATTACCTACTAGTTACTCCTCTTACTCCCAAGAAGCTGCTGAAAGGTGATTTGGCAATGATCCAGGACCCCACTTGACCAAGCTTTCTCCTTTGGCTCCAGAGAGTGGCCCCCTAGAGGGGGCAGAGATGCTTGCAGGGACTTATCTTCTTTGCATATTGCCCAGCTCCCCCCACATCCCTACACATTGAGCCATATTTTGTAGCAAAGAATTAAAAAGGGGAGAAAAAAGCAGTTTAGAAAAACTAGCCAACACATTAGCTAAGTTTGACAGTGTGTGTGGTGTTCCACAGCCCTAATCTCTCTTATTGGTTTCTTCCTTTGACTATCCCGGATTCGAATTCTGTTCTCACCACATTATTAATCATCTTTTAGGAGCCAGGGTCCGAGGGAGAGGCTACAGAGGCCGAGGAGGACGTGGGGGACCAAGAGGTAGAGGAATGGGTCGAGGAAATCGGGGAAGGGGCCGAGGTTCCATGGGAGATCACCCAGAAGAGGAAGAAGACTTCTATGAAGAAGAAATGGAAGTACGAGCTGCTTTCTCTCAGTCATTTCTGATTTTGTGTCTGTTATGACTTTAGTAAGAACCCTTGTGGCATTCCCCTAAGAATGATTCGGAGTTCTGGGGGTGGGAACCAGATACTTGGCTCAGAGGTGTCTGAGGAATCTTCTCTTAAATGAAATTTCAAGATTAACCCAAACCCACATAGATCTTTGAAGGAAAGGAAACCAGGGCTTGATGGAGACAAGGCGGGTGGGGGGGGGGGGGGGCAGTGTGCCTTTAGGGTCTATAATATAGTTGTTCCCCAGATACTATGAAATAAGCCCGTATAATTCCATATGTGCAGATTTGGTTTCCTTTTCTGGAGCATGAGGGAGTTGGAGTTGGTGGTCTCTGGGTACCCTTCCATTTCAAACCCTCTGCAGGACTGTGATTCTAGTATAGAGGGCATAAAGAGCACATAAAACTACAAGTTTTCTATATCACATTTGCTCTAAAACGATTTTCTTTGCCATCAGTTACACATTGTTTAAAAAGGAATTGGAGTGTGGAAATACATTCAGTCTGTGGTTTGTGTAGAGAAAAAGGAACCAGATGTAATTAGGTGTCCTATTTGTTATTCTGAATTTTAAAAAAAGAATTGTAATTGTGTGTGGGAGGTGGGGGGACTTGCTGGTTGTGAGCAGAGGGAGACTGATGGTCCATTTGTCCCTGGCCTGCCGTTCTGTGAACATCTTGTCTTTCTGAATTGTAGTTTGGAGAGAACGAAGAGCTGATGGGCGAGGAGGAATATGATGAGTTCTCCAAAGAGCTGAATCAGTACCGCCGGCCCAAGGATGGCCGAGGGCGAGGTACGCAGTGGTTCCCAAGAGGTAACGGACTTGGCCAGACTCACGAAGCTTGGGTTGGGGCTGGGCCTGGTCATCTACCTGGCAATGGCCACTGTGGGCAGGAAGGAGCACCTAACCGGTCTGTTCTTCTCTCCAAAGGTCTAAGTCGAGGCCGAGGCCGAGGTTCGAGAGGCAGAGGCAAAGGCATGGGGCGAGGGCGAGGACGAGGCGGGAGCAGAGGCGGGATGAACAAGGGTGGAGGGATGAACGATGACGAAGATTTCTACGATGAGGACATGGGAGTGAGTTGGATGTCCCTTGGGCTGGCCTGGGGGAGAAGAGTCAGGTGCCTCCCCGCTAGTGCCACTTGCTGCCCTTAGACCTCAGGGGACAGCTGCTAAGGCTGAAGAGGGCCACGGTGCTCCCTGATGAACTTCCTTTACTTGGAGGGGTTCTCCCAAGGAGTCAGTTACCCTAGTGCTTGGGGGATCAGGAGGAAACCTGAAGGCCATCTGGGGCTAGAGCTGGAGCCTGCCCTCCTGGGCCCTGACCTCTGCGCCACTCGGGGTGTCCACATGCGGGCTGCTGACCTTCTTGTGCCTCCAACAGGATGGAGGCGGTGGCGGCAGCTACCGGAGGAATGACCATGACAAGCCCCACCAGCAGTCGGACAAGAAGGGAAAGGTCATCTGCAAGTACTTTGTGGAAGGCCGATGCACGTGGGTAAGTGAGGGCCCTTCTGGCAGGGGCTGGGCACAAAGGGCCACGGGCAGATTGGTGATCCCTTGCAGAGCCAAGCACAGACTTCCTAATGAAGTGCTTTCCCTCATGCCCTGGTGTTGGTCGGTGAGGAAGCTCTCAGGCTCTGCCGAGGCCAGGGGTCCCCTCCCCTGGGGCGGGGGAGGGCCTGGGATGGCCCCCTCTGTCCTCGTGGGTGGCGCTGTCATCCTGTGTCCTTTTGCAGGGGGAGCATTGCAATTTTAGCCACGATATCGAGCTGCCCAAGAAGCGTGAGCTGTGCAAGTTCTATATCACAGGCTTCTGTGCCAGAGCAGAGAACTGCCCGTACATGCATGATATCCTTTGACCTTTGGTTGGGTGGAGGGACAGTCTTCTCGCCCCGCGTTCTGGCTCTCCCGAGATCTCGGAGGTCCCCCGAGATGCCACTGTGTGATCCTTCTTTTGGGGGGATTGTTGGGGCCTCCTCAGAGGGAGCTCTGCCGCCTGGTCTCTGCACTGCCAGCAGCTGGGCGGAGGAGGCCCCTCAGGTTTGCCGGGGACCAGGCCTAGGTGGGCCGTGTGGGGGACCCGCTGCATTCTCTGAGAAGTGTGGCCTCCAGGCCAGCCCTTCCCCCATCCCTGACATCAGACAATGTTGGCCTTGACCTCTGCGAACGTGATTTCCCCTGTAAGCTCTTCCACACAACTGGGAACTGTATCAATGGTGACGACTGCATGTTCTCCCATGACCCCCTCACCGAAGAGACAAGGGAGCTCTTGGACAAGGTAAACGGGGAGGGCAGACTCGGGAGGCTGGCGAGCCAAGAAACCGGGGGGACTGTTGGGCCTCGAAGTGGTTGGAATTAGAGGCTGGGAGACTCGACAAGCCTGGGGGATGGGGAGTGGGGAGGCCCCGCACCTATGCTGGAGAGCCAAAGAAAGGGAAGAGACCCTGTTGTCAAGAACTCCAGGCAGGTGTTGGCAATAAGGGGATCGGGAAAGGCTTCCTGGAGAAGATGGAATTGGAGCTGGAACTTGAAGGGCAGTGAGGAGGAGCATTCCAGGCATGGGGGGCGGCCAGAGAGAATGCCAGAGCCCAGAGATGGAGGGGCTGCTGTGAGGAAGCAGCAGGAGGCCAGAGTATCGGGGCAGGGATGGAAAGGGCTCTGGATGCCACATAGGCAGTAGGCAGTCCTGGGAGTTCATTGGATGGGGAATGACCCAGGCAGACCCCCTCTGTAGGAAGCGGAGGATGGACTGGAGGCTGCTTCATTGGTTGGGGGAGAGTTAACTAGTGAAGAATCCAAATCTGTTTAGAATTCTAAAGTCACTGAAAAGGAGCAGAAGCTGGAGCTGTTTTGTGTAGAACATACAGAGATGTCACTCTGGTAGTAGCAGGCTTTCTGGGTGAGGCTGCTGCCTGCCCGTTTTTCTGTTTAGTGTGTCTCTCTCTCTTCACGGGGCCATGTTGTCTCCTGAATTCGGGCACCTCTAGGGGAAAGGCTGTCTTTGTTTTTGTTTGGGTCCCCAGGACTTGGCTGCACAGGGCCCAGCAGAGTTCAGTAAATATTTGTCAACAGGGTCAGATCTTTGCTGCTTTCAGCCTTCTTGTAGGTGTGTTTTTTTAGTAGTAAAAATTAAAACTGGAACATAAAATGTTTCAAGGGAAGGTGACTGCCTTTCTCTGAATGATTGCTATTAGAATGATGGCTGACACTTTGTGCTGGGGCACTTGTTACTATTAGTGTGGGGGAGAGGGGGGGCAGGAGGTCCAGGTAGTGTATTCCAGGGTCAGTCTTCCTGATGCTGACCATTCTCACAGTCACGGCTCCTTAAGAATCTGTGTCAGTCTTTGGGAACAGGGTTTTTTGGTGGGATGGTAGGCTAGCCATTCACACTTCTCAGATGTGAGTGGTTTAATCAGGGCTGCACCAGGGGCCCTGCCACCTACTGTATGACTGACAGGAAAACAGCAGCACTACTAGTTCCTGGCTTCCCTGTGAAGAACTAGGCAGCATTCTCCTGAGCAGCACCCTCTAGTGGGCTTCCCTTTTATGAAACCCACAGGCTCTGCTCCAGGCCCCAAATCACTCTTACCAGTGGTATGAAGCTTGTCTTTCATCTTGGGGGCACAATCTAGATAAGAAAAAGCTTAAACCTGATTTAAAAAATGCCTTTCCCTAATAGAAAACTCAGCCACATAGAATCTTTAAAGTTGGGATAGATCCTCAAAACAAGATAATCTTCAAAGGGGGGAAAAACAAACTTAGTTATTTTAAAGGAAATTTATTTTAAAACTTTAAAAATATTTCCCAATTACATATAAACATTTTTTTAAAAAATCATCTAAACATTTTTTTGAGTTCCAAATTCTTCCCCTCCTTCACCTCACCTCATATTGGGAAGGCAAATTTTTGATATTAGTTATCCACATGAAGTCTTGCAAGATATAGTTTCATATTAGCCACATTGTGAAAGAAAACAAAAATAGATTGGGAAAAAGTCTGCTTCATTTGCATTCAGGCATCTCAAATTCGTCAGGTCTGAAACAGAATCCATTACTTTTTGCCCCATATTCTGAACTTCCCTCCTGACATGGGACACCACCATCTTTGAGTCACTTAAACTCACAGTCATTTTCTCTTTTACTTTTCCTTTGCCCATCACCTCAATAAGGTTTCCAAATCTTGTCATTTTAAAAACTTTTAATTTCATTTTGAAGTTAAAAATCATTTTTCTTCCCCTCTACCTCTTCTTCCTGTTGGGGGGTGTGTGACAAGTAAATCATTTTAAAAGACTGATATATATTAATTTAAGGTCGCCAAGGAATTCAGCTATGTAATTCCTAAATGAAAACTCAAGTCAGCAGTCAACCTTTTATGGAGTTTAATTACAATAGGAGGAAGAAAGGAATTAGAGATAGAGAGAGAGAAAAAGGGAGAGAAGGGAATAGGGCTTAAATACCCCTTCTGTTTAGGCTGGGCCAAAAGGCCCAAGCCCTTAGATAGCTGGGGCAAAGAAAAGAGATCAGTCCCTATTACTCACGTGACCAAAATGGAGAAACAGTCTCAGAGGCCCCCACCTTCAGCTTCCTTCAGAGCAAGCTTCTCAGAGCCACACCAACCACACCGACCAACTTCTCAACAACCCTCCGAGTCTTCAGACCCCCCTGATCTTTAAGGAAACCATCCAAGTTCCCTCCCCTCAGTTCTCACATCTACCAATCACTGTCCATCAATTTCCCTGTGCCAATGGAGGCTCTAGCTTAACCCAGGACCGCCCAGAGGCTTTGCACATGTCTGTTGAAGGTCATATTTTCAAATGATTAAATCTTTGCTCCTTTGCTACAGCCCTTTCTAAATCCTGTTAACCTGAGTAGGGTAGAGATTGGAATAATTAAATTTTGATCTAGGCTGCAGCCCTTACTCAATCCTGTTAGGACTGAATAGGGTGGAGATTGATTCCAAGTATCTCCATTGTATCAATTCTAAAATCAATCATGACTCAAAGAAATTCCTGTTCTGTGCTTAAGCATAGGTCAAAGCCCTTTCCATTGTTCAGCAAAGGGTTTCTGTCCTAAAGTAATCTTAAGAAGGGAAGAGAAGGAACCTCCCATGCCAATGGGGTTCACATTCCAATAGTCAAGACCCACTATCAATAGGAAATTTTTCAAGTATGAAATTTCCCAATGGTGAAATTTCCAACATTTATAAGTCTAAGAAATTTTGAGCTTTACAGGTGGGGGAGAAAGGAAAACAAAACCCTCCTAACAAAAATAATAGTCAAACAAAACAGACTCCCAAAGCCATGTTCAAAAAAATGTATGTCTCATTCTGTATCCATAGTCCACTGCCTCCTGTTCAAGGGATGGGATAGCATTCTTCATCTTGGTCTCTCTGCAATTTTGAGGGTTATGCATTGATTAGAGTTCTTAAGTCTTTCCAAGTTGAATTACCAACTCTTTGTTAGTGTATAAATTGTTCTCTGGGTTCTGCTCATTTCATTCTGTATCAGTTGATATAAATCTCCCCAGATTCCTTTGAAACTGTCCCTTTCATCATTTCCTATGGTATAATTCTATTTCATTCATAAATTCTAGTTTAATCAGCCATTTGCAATTGATGGACATCCTCTTAATTTCTAGTTCTTTAACACTTAAAAAAAAAAAACCTACCGTAAGTATTTTTGTCTATATGGGTCCTTTTAGTTTTTCTTTGATCTTTCCAGGTTTAGGTCTAGTTAGGTGACATTACTGGGTCAAGGAGTTTGCATAGTCTAGCAACTTTTGGGGCATAGTTGTGATTTATTTTATAGAATGGTTGTACCAATTCAACACTTCCATAAACCCTGGAGTGCTGGGGCAGAATTCTCTCTATCCTTACTGTTGTCTAGGTTGTGACTTTCATAACTAGCCACGTACCAAATGAGCTCATTGACCCCCCTAGACAAAAGTAGAATTAATATGCTTGTTTTCCCACAGCTCCTCCAATATTTATCATTTTCCTCTTTTTCTGGTCGGTTTGATGCATAAGAGGTAGAATCATAGAGTTACTTTCATTCAAATTTTTCTAAATTGTGATTTGGAACATTTTTTCCCATTGGCCTATAAGTAGTATGAATTTCTTAGGAATCATCTTATTCCTATTCTTTGACTATTTTTTAGTTGGGAAATGGCTTTCAAACATTTATATCACTTACTTATTAATGAGACTTTTTTTTTTTTTAAACCCTTACCTTCCATCTTGGAGTCAATACTGTGTATTGGCTCCAAGGCAGAAGAGTGGTAAGGGCTAGGCAATGGGGGTCAAGTGACTTGCCCAGGGTCACACAGCTGGGAAGTGTCTGAGGCCAGATTTGAACCTAGGACCTCCTGTCTCTAGGGCTAGCTCTCAATCCACTGAGGTACCCAGCTGCCCCCTATTAATGAGACTTATCAGAAAAGCTTGCTGCAAAGATTTATTGGTTCCTTGTTAACTTTCTAATTTTAGCTACATTGGTTTTGTTGGTGCAAAACTTTTAAATGTATATATAATCAGTGTTATCTGTTTTTGTGATCTTCATCCTTATTTTAGTCATTAACTCTTTCCCTATCCATGGATCTGAAAAGTAATTTCTTCCTTGTTCTTCTTATTGGTTTATGATGTCACCTTTTATGGCTGTCCTGTATACATTTGGAGCTTCTCTGGATATGTGATATGAAGTATCAATTAGTTTCTGCCACTCTCTAGTCTTTCCAACAATTTTTTCTCAAATAGTGAGTTATTTATACCATAGTAGTTAGATTCTTTGGGTTTAAAACAGTAGGAAACTAGGTTTGTTTGCTTCTGTATATTTTGTACCTAATAATAAATAATAATAACAATGATTTATTATCATATTTAGTAGTGAACAAATAATCTATTGCACAAATGATTATATTACATAAATATTATAGGGAACAATGTATAATAAATTATGACAATGTATATTTGCCATGTAATATTAATCATGATCATGATAATTATTCTTAAACATTAAGCTTGTGGATTTGTTTGCTTCTTTATATTCTTTATCTAATCTGTTCCACTGATTGACCTTTCAGCTTTTTAGATACTACCAAATTGTTTTGGTGGTTACTGCTTTGTAGTTTCCTTCCCACATTTTTCATTGTTTCCCTTAAGTTTCTTGACCTTTTTATTCCTCCACGTGAATTTTGCTATCATTTTTCCTAAACTTTTTTTTAAAACCCTTTCCTTCCCCCTTAGAATCAGTATTCTGTATTGGTTCCAAGGCAAAAGAGTGGTATGGGCTAGGCAATGGGGGTTAAGTGACTTGCCCAGGGTCATACAACTAGGAAGGGTATAAATCTAGATTTGAACCCAGGACCTCCCATCTTTAGACCTGGCACTCCATCCACTGAGCTATCCAGCTGCCCCCCTCTCTAAGCTCTTTAGTCTTTTGGTCGTTTGATTGGCATGGTGTTGAAAAAGTAAATTAATTAGGTAATATTGCCAATTTATTGTATTGACTTAGTCCACACTTGAACCATTAATATTTCCCAGTTATTTCGGTCTATATTTCTGTCAAGAGTGTCTTGTAATTGTATTCATAGATGCCATTTTATGCATTCTGAATTTCTTTAAAATGCAGTTTTCTCCTCCAGTCTGTTCTTGTTTGGTTTTGTTGGTGATTGCTGATGATGTAGGAGGCATTATTGCATCTCCTATACATGGCTTTGCTGAAGAGGCTGTTTCAGATCTGCTTTTCCCCCCACAGTGTGCCCGACAGCCCTCCTGACTGGTCTTCCAGGCTCAGGTGTCTCTCCTGCTTCCTGAGCCCTGTCACTGTTTTCTGCGTGTATGCTTTGTGCTCACCTCTAAGCTTGTGTAAGCCCCTGGAGGGCTGGGACAACTTCGTTTTTGTCCTCTCCCCTTAGCACTGAACGCGTTGGCCTATAGTAGGGCTTGGTGGTGGACCACCCCAGGCAGAAGAGATTGTGAGGGACCGTTTGTCAGGAGGGAGAGGAGCAGAAAGATACCAGGAGCCACAAAGCTTTACAGGCCAGGCAGAGGAACACGATTGGTCATTCGGGAGTCACGAAATGGTTTTAACTAGGAAGGACTGGAGGAAGAGGGCCCAGCTAGAGCCTCCGCACCCCCAGAGGAGACCCTGGCTTCTCCATGGTGATGCTTGGTCCCTGAGGTAGCGGTCAGCTGGAGGCCAGGGGCTCCTGGGGTTTAGTCTGGCGGCCCCTCATTCACTCAGCCCCTGGCCCTCGTTTCTGTCCCAAGTTGTCTTGTCTGTCCAGACCTTAGCTTCACATGGGAAGCGGCCAGCACCACCCCCTCTGCCCCTCCAGCCTGCCCTCACGCCTGCTCCCCTTGTCTCCTTGGCAGATGTTGGCAGATGATGCAGAAGCTGGTGCAGAAGATGAGAAGGAAGTGGAGGAGCTGAAAAAACAAGGCATCAACCCTCTCCCTAAGCCTCCTCCAGGAGTCGGCCTCCTGCCCACCCCGCCACGGCCCCCTGTGCCTCCGGCACCGACGTCTCCCAATGGCAGGCCTGTGCCTGGAGGCCCCCCTCCTCCACCCCCGCCCCCACCCCCACCTCCGGGCCCCCCCCAGATGCCTATGCCCATGCCATCGCACGAGCCCCTCTCTCCCCAGCAGCTTCAGCAGCAGCAAGACATGTATAACAAGAAGATCCCATCACTCTTTGAGATTGTCGTCCGGCCCACGGGGCAGCTGGCCGAGAAGCTAGGGGTGAGGTGAGCGCTGGGGGGCAAGGGAGAGCTCTGGGCGGAGGGCACAGCCTGGGACCTTGGCCGCTGTGATAACCACAGACACAGCAGATGAGCTCTTTGACTCCAGAGACAGAAGTAGACTGGCACAGGAAGGTTGGAGAATCAAAATCCCATTTTGTGTTTTCTTTTAGACATCCTGCTCCACCTCCCCCCAGATTCCCTGGGCCTGGGGGGCCCCCGGGGCCAATGGGGCCTGGGCCCAACATGGGACCCCCTGGGCCCATGCCAGGACCAATGCACCCGGACATGCACCCCGACATGCACCCGGACATGCACCCCGACATGCACCCGGACATGCATCCCGACATGCACCCGGACATGCATCCTGACATGCACCCGGACATGCAGATGGGCCCTGGGATGAATCCTGGCCCCCCCATGGGTCCTGGGGGCCCACCAATGATGCCCTATGGTCCTGAAGACTCCCCACATTCCGGAATGATGCCCCCTGTTCCACCAGCCCAGAACTTCTATGAAAACTTTTACCAGCAACAGGAAGGCATGGAGATGGATCCTGGACTAATGGGGGAGGCAGGTACGTGTCTTCCTGGAATGTGGGTCAGCAGCTGGGCTCTGAGCATAGGACAGGCGGGAAAAGCTGTAGGGAGGATTCTGCTGGGTTTGACTCATTGGTAAGGGAGATGTTTTTCTGGTTAACTTTCTTCTTATCCACTGACACACACTCCAGAAGAGCCAAGAGGTGATTGTGCATTTGTAAGCCTTAAAATTTAACGGGATTTCCTTGTCACACATTGGAACCTTTAGCTTGCATGTCTCCACTGGGTTTTTACAATCTCTTAAGATCAGATCATGACAGCCTTGTTGTTTCCTTTTCGGTGTGTATTTGTTCAGGTTTTGTGCCTCTTGTTCTCAGTTGTCTTTGAGTTCTGCCTTCTTTTCTTTTCCTCCTGTCCTCTACTGGGAAGGATTGCTTTCCCACGAAAACTTCTTTCTTGGTTGCTCAGTGGTTAATAGCTAGGCTGCTTGGCTCTGAGGCAGCTGGAGATTTTATTTGTGGATGGCGCCTTTCACAGCCTTCAGCAGGTGATTTGTTTTGATAGATCAGATACATCATCAGAAAAATGAATAAGGATTTAGTTCATTCCTTTGCTACAAGTGGATTGAAAATTGTCAGAGGAAATATCTCTGGTTCAGCACATTAATTGTGGGTGTTTTTGCCACATTTACTATGAAGATAGCAGCCTTACCCCAAATCGACAGTCTGTTTTCCTCAACAAAAGATGCCCAGGGGACAGCTGGGTAGCTCAGTGGATGGAGAGCCAGGCCTAGAGACAGGAGGCCCTGGGTTCAAATCTGGCCTCAGACACTGTGACCCTGGGCAAGTCACTTGACCCCCATGGCCTAGCCCTTACCGCTCTTCTGTCTTGGAGCCAATACACAGTATTGACTCCAAGATGGAAGGTGAGGGTTTAAAAAAAAAAAGATGCCCAATATTTTTCTTGTCCAACTGAGAGGTAGACTTCTTGGAGCAAAGCAGACATGTATATTTCAACTTAACTATTTCTGTCTTAATTATGAAATACGTGTTCTTTTTAACATGCCAGAATCAATTAGTCAGATGCTGGGGTTTGTGCTTAGTCTTGTAGAGGAAGCAGTGTTAATGAGGTCCTGTTAGCAATAACCCAGCTCTATTTTCTTTTTCTTTTAATAACCTTTATCTTCTGTCATAGAATCAATACTGTGTATTGGCTCCAAGGCAGAAGAGTGGTAAGGGCTAGGCCATGGGGGTCAAGTGACTTGTCCAGGGTCACCCAGCTAGGAAGTGTCTTGAGGCCACATTTGAACCCAGGACCTCCCATCTCTAAGCCTGGCTCTTAATTCACTGAGCCACCTTGCTGCTCCCCAGCCATCACTTTCTTACATTCTTGTTCCAAGTTTATTCCATGCCTAGAAAAGAACTTGGTTTTAAAATTCCCCAAATGAATTACTCAGTTTAGAGTGAATCCCAGAGGAAGGAACCATTCTTTCTCTGCCTGCAGAGGAGGAGGCTCTTCTTGTGAATGACTGAATCTCCTCTCACTTTAGCGGTCTTGTATTAGAGCTGCTTAAGTCACTTAGTCTGCCTTGTGGATGTGACTTTCCTTCCAACCACTGGTCCCTCAGCTCCAACTAGATAGGCATGTGTGTCCTGGCTGCGCCTGCTCTACCTTGTTCTTGGACAGTCAAGGGGAAGTTCTCATCGGCCCCTCTCTTCTCCCAAAGCTGCATGAGGGATCGGACTCTTTCTGTTTGAGAGTAGGGGAAGAAAGAACCCAATTATTTTGCCTCCTTGGAAATTCATGGGTTGGGAATCCATGGGCAGGAATGGCTTTGGAGTTCAAACTGACTTCCTTCGGGCCTCCATCAGTGGGTCTGTGGTCTCACTGGTGAGGGTACGCCCTCCAGGAATGCAGCTCCTAACTGCCTCCCAGAGATTAATGATTCGCCCCATGGTTATTCCCCCCAGCAGAGGACTATGGACATTATGAGGAGATGGAAGGCGAGGCAGGAGAGCACGTTTTCCCAGAGCAGCCCCTGGAGCCTGATGGCTTCCTCGAAGCAGGGCCCCCTGGGAGACAGCAGCCCGCCACCAGTGTCCCTGACTTCCTCCCCTCTGCCCAGAGGGCCTTATACCTGCGCATCCAGCAGAAGCAGCAGGAAGAAGAAAGGGCAAGGAGGCTAGCTGAGAGCAGCAAGCAGGAGCGAGAGAATGAGGAAGGCAAGTGTGTTTGTGCCCCAGGGCCTCCCGGGCCCTGCCCTGGCCCTGGAGCCCCAGCCCCCAGGGGGCACCTTCCCTGGGGCCTGGCGACCTGAAGTCTGTGCGGATGGGGGCAGCCTTAGGAGCCCGGCCAGCCGGCTGAGGGAGAGAGCCTTAGGCCCATGTGATGGACAGTCAGGTCATAGAGCTCAATGCCCAAAGAGTTGGTGAGGGCCAAAGAATGATGCAGAGTCCAAAGAGGTCAGGAGGGATGTCTGGGTGCTAGAGACAGGCGTTTGGGTTCTCCCCCTTGCTTTGTGACCTCGTACCTTGAACAGCCACCGATTGTCAGGCATGGCGACCCTCCGGGGCCCCCTCTCAGCCTGGAAGAGAGCCCTGATGCAGCCATCGGGTGGGATGAGCCGGGGGGACGTGGCGGCTCTCATTTTGGTAGTCGTGCCCGCTTCCAGAGTACCTTCCTGCCATCTCTGCCCCGTGCAAGCATTGTTGCCCTTTTTCAGTGGAGCAGGGGGAGGCCCCGAGGCCCAGCGAGGGTCCAGCCCTGCTGAGGCCAAGGCTCTACCACTGCCCTTGGGAGAGAGTGTTCCAGGACTAGGTGCCAGGGCACAAGCTGAAGGCTCAGGACACGTATTTCCCCTTGACTCCGTGGACCACCCCGCCCTTCCAGGGTGCCTGTGCCAGCCCTGCCGCCTGGCATTATCCGGGACCTGTGCAGGGGGGATGGTCACCGTAGGGACTGGCGCTCGGCTTAAGTGCACATGCGAAGGGAGAAGTCGCAGCGACACGCCCCTTGACATTTCTGCCTCTTTCTCTCCCAGGTGACACAGGCAACTGGTACTCTAGTGATGAGGATGATGGAGGGAGCAGCGTTACCTCCATCCTCAAAACCTTGCGCCAGCAGACCTCAAGTCGGCCCCAGGCGCCTGTCGGGGAATCGAGTGGCAGCAGCTCGGGCTCCCTGCCAGGAGTGGGCGATCCCCGCCTGCAGAAAGGCCCCTCTGCGGGAGGCAGACCTGCCGATCCCCGCCTCGCCAGGGACCCGAGACTCTCTCGTCACGCCGATGCTGCCGGCCCCTCGGGCTCTGGGGATTCGGGGCCCTCGGACCCCCGGTTGGCCCGTCCCGTTCCCACCTCTAAACCCGATGGACTCCATTCAAGTCCAGCATGTACCAGTGGTGGGAAGGGGTCTGGGCCCCCAGAAGAGGAAGAAGGGGAGAGGGCTCTGAGGGAGAAAGCGGTGACCATTCCTCTGGATGCCCTGCCCGGGCCCCCCCTGCGAGATCCCAGGCTGCAGCTCCAGCAGTTCAGTCATATCAAGAAGGACGTGACCCTGAACAAGCCCAGCTTTGCCCGCACTGTGCTTTGGAACCCCGAGGACCTCATCCCGCTCCCCGTGCCCAAACAGGACTCCGCCACCTCTCTTCCTCCCGCCCTGCAGTCTCTGCCCGCCCTCGATCCCCGGCTCCACCGGCCCCCCGCCGCCGGGCCCTCCGACCCCCGGCAGCGTGGGGCAGCCCCCTCGGACCCCAACCCTGCTCCCACTGCCTCTGCTGCCAACCTGCCCGATTTTGAGTTGCTCTCACGAATCCTCAAGACCGTCAATGCGTCCAGCCCCTCAGCACCCAGTCCGAGCGATAAGCCCAGTGACCCCCGGGTGCGGAAAGCCCCCGCCGACCCCCGGCTGCAAAAACCCGGGGACGCCGCCTCGTCCCGTGCCACCAAGCCCAGCGCTCCTGAGGTGGCCGCGCCACCCCCCGCTTCCTCTGGCGAGGCCTCCCCTCCGGCCATCGCCCCTTATGACCCGCGGGTCCTGGCGGCGGGGGGGGTCAGCCAAGGTGGCGGGAGCGGCCAGAGCAGCGTGCTCAGCGGCATCAGCCTCTATGACCCGAGGACTCCGAACTCTGGCAGCAAAGCGGCCGAGCCAGCCCCCGAAGGGGGCGCTCAGCCCAAGGGTCCTGACGGCAACGGCAAAAGCTCGGCGGCCAAGGCCAAAGAGCCCCCGTTCATCCGCAAGTCGGCCTTGGAACAGCCGGAAGCGGGCAAGGCAGGCTCGGAGCCCACGGCCACGGACAGGTACAACAGTTATAATCGGCCGCGCCCCAAGGCAACCCCGACCCCTGCCACCACCACCGCCCCCTCAGCCACGCCCTCTCAGGAGGGGGCCCCCCAGCCCGGCCTCCACAACCTGCCTGTGCCCACCCTCTTTGGGACCGTGAAGCAGGCAGCCAAGGCTGGCTCTGGGAGCCCTTTCGCTGGCAACAGCCCCTCCCGAGAGAGTGAGCAGGATGCCGGGTCCCTCAAAGATGTTTTTAAAGGCTTTGACCCCACTGCATCCCCCTTCTGCCAGTAGTATTAAACTGGACCCCGTTCCCCCATCCCACCCCCATCCTGTGATTGTATTTCATGGCCACATTCAGTGTTGGGAATGTCGGGGGAGGAGGATCGGGGGTGGGGGGCTCAGGGGGAGCGGGCTGGGGGTTTTTTATTCTTTGGTTCCTATAAATTGTATATAAAAATCTTTGGTTCTGGTCAGTGCTGTATGACTCACAGGCTATCTCCAAGAAAATGTCTTTTTTAATTGAACAATCAAAGTCTCCTGCCCAGATTCCTTAAAAGTGTATCTCGGGCCCCATGGTGCCACGGGTCTCTGGGGTGGTTTTGGTCGAGTGGTGCAGCCGTCCCGCCCCGGGTGTGTGTAAATGCCCGCAGCTCCTCTGGCCGCCGGTGCCGTGTGCTCAGGGCGTGGGCTTCAGGGGGGCACGGCTCTGCCGAGTCAGCTGGAGGGGAGCCCCTGGGCCCAGGCCGGGGAAGGGGAGAGAACTGTTGAGAGAGCCCCCGCGGACCCCGCATCTGCCCTCTGATTCTCCCGTTGGGTGCCAGGGAGCGGGGCGGGGGAAGGGCTCCTCTGCGTTCCCTCAGCCCGCTTGTCCAGAGTTCATCTCGGGAACCCCAGAAGGTTGGCGGTGCAGCGAGCCTCGGCCCATCCGTTAGTCTTGCTCTGGAGGTATCGTAGGTCTGCCTGCTCCGCTCCCCGCTGGGCTGGGCCCCCCCACTCCTGGCTAGTGTGGACAGACCGTTCAAGAAAACCCCCCAACTTTTTTCTTTCCAGAAGGTTTTTACTTTGTCATTCTTCTGTTTCATGCCTTCTTTTAATTCCTGAACCATGAAACTGGCGGGTTTTGGGCTTCAGAGCCAGAGTTCTAATAGTGGATCCATAGACACGGAGAGGAATCAGAGGGACGAGGGGGATCCCGCTCTGCTGCCAGGGCTTGCTTGGGCGGGGGGCTCCGTTCTCTTGCCCCTGGGGGCCTGGGGCGGGAGGCTGGCGACAGCCCCCGCTGGAACTAGGAAGGGGAGCGGCTGTGGAGAGGACAGGCCTTCCCATACGCTCGCTGTGTTTGTGTCCTGTCCGTCCGTCTGTGGCCCGGCCACTGCCATACAATGGCCCCACTTCTCTAGGAGAATTTTAGTTTGAAAACTTGAGAAAAGCTCAGGCACAGTTTTATTTGGAAGCAGTCCTGGGGGCTCTTTCCCAGGCCCCTCCTCCCGTCCACACTGCCCCCTCCCCAGGAGGCCAAGCAGGCTTTTCCAGGCGGACTCTTTGCATATTGTGTTCGGGGCCCTTGGCACATTCCTCTTGCCCACCTGCCTCCTTTTCCCTCCCCAGCCTGCTGGCTCTTTTAACCATTTCTGTCTCCATAAATAATGTAGAAACTGCCTCACTTGACTTATGGATTCCCCCTCTCCTTGAAGGGGGTGAGGCTGCGGCAGCTTCTCGGAAAATTTGCTCCCCTCCCCCACTAGTTGGAAGGATCCCCTTGAGTGAGCCCTCCTGGGCCTGGCCTCCAGCTTGGCACAAGGTGGTGTGGCACCGGGGCCTGGGCAGATGTGGTCAGGGTTATTGTGCTGTTGTGGATCAGGTGTTTGAGGGGGAGGGGAGTTCTTCACACAATCAGTAGTAAGATTCCCCCTCCCCCCACCCCGGCCAAGTCCCATGGCATTTGTAAAATATGCGAGATACGGTGTTTTTTGTTGGGATTTTTTTTTGTAAAACAAAAATGAATTAAATAATTTTTTAAAGGAAATTTATTGAGGACCTAGAAACTGGATAAGAATCTCACAGATCTATAATTCGCCCATATTTTTTCCCATCAGGCCAGAGCTTTTAAAGAAAAATCGTTCTCTAACCAAGATTGTAATAAAAGTGTAAATACTATTTCAGAGTTGACATGGATGATGCAAATCTGTATATACCGCACTGTATTTTTACAATGATGGTCGCATGGCTCTCCTCTAGTCCACCCCACCCCCTTTTTTGTATCCCACATCTGTCTTCCAGGAAATGTCATTTGCGCCTTTCTCTTGTGGTCCCTTCATCTCCAATAATTGTATTACTGCCATTAAAGGATGCAGTTATTTTAAAGTGATCTGGTCCCTCGCTGCTGGTGTTCATTTTCTGCAGGATTCAGAGTGGTAGGCCGCCCACCCCAGCTAGCCAGCATTCGCTCCCTCTGACAGTGGCACGGAGGAGATGCTCGCTAGAAAGCCCCGGTTGTCCCTTCCAGGGTTAGAGAGTGAGGCTCAAGGTGGAATGGCTGTCGTCAGCTCGTTAGTGGAGGGAGGCCTGCTCGTGGGCCTGGGATGTAACCCATTTGGAACAGGGACTACGAGTGTCTTGTGCTAATGAACGATGGCTCTACCATCCACAACGAAAGAAGGTAGATTCCTATCCCAACTCTGTGGCTCACGCCCGTGTGACCGGCCCAAGACGCTTCCTCTCTGGGCCCGTTTCCTCATCCGTAACATGGCCTGTGGGTATCAGACAAGATCTCACGTAGCCCTTCCAGGTTTAGCCCTGTGATCCTGTGATTGAGTCTTGGCTTCCTTTAAACCGTATTTTGAGTCCTGTCTTGTGGGTGAGGGATGGATGACAGTCCATCGGTGTCCTTCAGTGACAGCCACTTCTGTCATTTGATCCTTGGCAATGCCTTCAGTGTTCTGAGGAGTCTCTCCTCTTCGGCTTCTCTCCTCATTTCTCTACATCAAGCGGGTCTAGTTAGAGCTAGAAGAATCCCACACACTTACCAGGATGCTCTCTTCAGTAACTCTTCCCCAGTAAAGAATGGAAGCCAAGAAATTGTTTCCTTATGAGTCTCTCTCTGCCTTTCTTGCTGGGTGGCTCCTCTCATGCTGGGATCTTGGGGGTCTCTGGTTCTGTAGCTGACAATGTCCTGCTTTGGACATTTTAAAAGAATCTCTCCCTTGGCTTTGAAATTCATTAACAGGTTCTTTGGGCAGGTACATGACACACTAGATAGAGCACTGGGAGTTAGGGGATAGGGCTGGGAGTTAGGAAGGGTCATCTTACTACATCCAAATCCAGCCTCAGACATTTCCATAACCTTGTGATCTTGGACAAGTCACTTAACCCTATTGCCTCAGTTTCCTCATCTGTAAAATAACCTGGACAAGGAAATGGCAAACCACTCTTGTATCTTTGCCAAGAAAACCCCAAATGGGGTTACCAAGAGTGAGACACAACTGAACAATCCAACCAGATTCTTTGCATACTCCTCCTTTTGAGTCTTATTTAAATCGAGCTTTGAAATCTGTTTCTTTGCAAAAGATGCCCTTCCTATGGAGTGAAGGACTTTAGGCTGGGTAGTCCTGAGATTTCTGTGATGAGATCCTCATTTGGGCATTGTCTGTGCTTGGGGAAGTCCCTTCCCTTCTCAGGGCCTGCCTCCATTTCTCTATCCATAAAATAATCTAAGATTCTTCCTGGTGCTGTGATATTCTAGATTTCAGGTAACATCTAGGCAGTTGCAATGAATCAAGGTATCTCATAGGGCTTGTTTTCAAAGGGATTTCTTGTTCTTTTCACAACCACCATTGGGCTAACCGCTTGGTGGGCATCCAGGTACTTTTGTCTTCCCATAAATCTTTCCAGATTTCTTAATTTTCTTCCCCTTAGACCCACTCCCTCACCATCTTTCCAGTCACCATATTTGCAACTTCATGAGTCATCTTCCACTCTTCCTTCTACCTGAACCTCGTTGGTCGGCAAGTACTCTTGATTCTTCCTCCAGAATGCCTCTCCTGTTCATGCCCTTCTCTCACCCCTAGTCTAGCCTTTCATCAACTCTGTCCTGCTCCACAGTGATTGCTTCTTCCTTGTTTTCTAATCTGTTCTTCACACAGCTGCTAAAATCATATTTTTTCAAAGGCACAAATCTGTCCACGTGGCTCCCCTGCCCCTTGTGGAAGATTCCCCACAACCTGGTTCCTGCAGCCATTTTCCATTATTTCAGACTTCTGGGTGCCAAGCTTCCCCCAAACCTCTGTATGTGCTGAGCCTGCCATATCCTCAGCCCCTCAGAATTCTCTTCTGTCCCCCCCTTCCCCCATCTTAGCCATGTTGGTGAAGGCTTCTGTGACCACTGCTGCGAAGTCTGTCCCTGTCTCTGTTTCTCTTCAGGCTACACTTGTGCCCAGCCTTTAGTACCCCCATTCTCCATTCTCCAAGGAGTGCCAGCTGTCTGAGGTCTCGGGAAGACCCGAATGCCTCAGAGGCAGCCTTTCCCTGGGACCTGGCACCAGTGGTGTTGGCCTAGGGATAAGGTTTTTTTGTTTGTGTTTTTTTATTACTGCTCGGAGCATCCTATTTGGGTTGGTCTTTGAGCACCTTTGCCTTTCCCATCAGACCCTGGCGCTGCCCCCACTGTCTCAGTGACCTCTGGCCTCTGCTTCTCAGTAAAAGGAAAGGGTTCGAAGGCCTTTTAACTCTAGAGCCTGCAAAGCCCGATTTAGGGGTGGGGGGACCAGAAGGAGGAGGAGATTTAAAGGTGGGGGGACCAGAAGCCCTCTTGGAGGGCTTCGAAGGAGCCATGCAGAGGATGATGGAAGTGAGGAGGGGAGAGGGAAGCTTTAATTGAAATTGGGATGAATTAGATTAGAAAATGGACATCTATTCCAGACCAGGACAAGCCATATTCTTTAACCCTTAGATCTTTAGTGAAGCTGTGATCCCCTGGGATGGTTCCTCCCTCCCTCCCTTCTCACCCTGTGTGATTCTCATCCTTGACTTCCCCTCAGCCCGTTGGGGCTCCCTTCAACCCTCTCAGCAATCCTGCCCTGGGCTCCATGGAGCTCTGGAGGACTGTGGACAGATGTCGGGGGAGTGAGGTCTGGTCTGTGGACTTAAATGGAGGGGAAAAAAACCACCTTTATTTTCACTAATTTCTTGCTGGAATTGAGCATCTTCCATCATGCATGAAACACATATACTGGTTCTGAGAAGGGGTTCATAGGCTTTTAGCAGGTTGCCAAAGATCCATGACATAACAAAACGGTTCTGATCATTTTAACGGCCAAGGAAACGGAGGTTCCGAGGCGTACGACTCGCCCAAGGCCACACGGCTAGCGAAGTGATTCTCAGAACCGAGTCCCAGGCTCTACACCCCAGGCTGCTTACCTTTAAAGAGAGCAGCCTGGGTCTAGGCTTGAGACAGAGCCCAGCGAAGGGGAGGGTGGGAGGATAGTCACAATCCTGGAGTCTCACAAAGAACAGGTAAAAAGCCTTCCTAGACGCTTAAAGATGGGGTTTCCATGCCTTGGGGGGGTGGCGGGGGCTGCTTCTGCTCCCCATCTCCCCCTACTTGAGCTCTGAGCCTTCCTTCTTCCTCTTGCCCCAGCCCCAAAGACCTTTCCTGCAAATCCTCATCCTTGCTCCCGTTTCCTGAGGACTTGACTCGGGTGTCCCCAGGAGGCTTCCGAAAGGCAAGGATCTGGCCCCCCTCCAGATAGATCAGTGGGGCCAACACTAAAAGTGGTAATGAGCGTCTCGATGAGCCCTGGACCTCCTAACAGAATTGGGGAAAGAAGACAGGAAGCATAGCACTATTAAAAGGCAAGACATTTAATTAAGGGATTCGCGCAGGCAAGGCCAGGCACATCCCTCTCTTATTTACTTTTTAACTCTTCTCTCTTAGACTTAATACTAAGTATCTGTTCCAAGGCAGAAGAACGACAAGGGCTAGGCCATGGGGATTAAGTGAGTTGCCCAGAGTCTCACAGCTGGGAAGTGTCCGGCCAGATTTGAACCCAGGACCTCCCAGCCCCAGGACTAGCTTTTTATCTGCTAAGCCACTCTGGCTGCCCCGTAAGCATTTTTTTTTTTAATTCTTACCTTCTTAGATTCAGTCCTGTTATTGGTTCTAAGGCCTGGGCCGTGGGGGTGAAGTGATTTGTCAGCTTAGATCCAAGCTGCCTTTGCATCTCTCTGAATCTTACTTCCCTCATCTTTAAAGTGGGTTCACGTCTACGCTGCCTCTGTTTTGAAGGCGTAGAGATGAGCTCAGGGACACTTGGGTTCCTTGAAGCCTCATCTGGACGGAGCCAAGACCCGTTCAGCCGGGTGTCTTTAGGTGAGAGTTTTCTTGGGAGAGGGGAGGAGGAGCGGGTAGGGTAGGATAGGGCTGAGAGCGGGCCAACTTGGAACTTTTCCCATTGAAATACTTCCTAGCGCAGACATCTCTCTTCTCTCCGCAGAAGGAGCTGTTTTCAAGCCCAAGGCGCTGTCTTTGAAGCCTCCTTTGGAGGCAGGCTGTGAGGGCCCTGGCCCTGGAGGCTAGCTCACTAGGAGCCGCCCCCCCCCCCCCCCCCCCCCGGGCACTGGAGCTCGCCTTCCAGAGTAGCTCCCAGGACCACCTTCGCTTTGCCCTGACAAAGACCCCCGAAGCCCTTTCGGCCCAGACGCTAGCCATCCCGTGCCTCTCGGAGGGTTTAAAGAGGGAGACGATCTTGGATTCCTCTACCTTTGGGCCTGATGTGCAGGAAGACATAAGAGATAAGAGAATGATGCTGGAAGGGACTGCCTGAGTTGTTCAGCCCAACCTTCTTGGGTGGCTGGGAGAGAAAGTAGAAAAGTTGGGATTCGAACCCAGATCCTCGGACCCCTACTCCAGTGCTCTATACACTACCCTGTGCTGATCCTGTCATCTCAGCAAGCTTCGGTACAGACTTCTGTTCTCCCCATTCGTCCATGACTGCCATCCATCCTCCCCCCAATCCCTCCAGGCTTTGGCTCCTTGCCAGCTGGCGCACTTTGAGTTCTTCTTACTGGCATGTTAATGATCGCTGGCTAAGAGTAATGTAATGTTTGCACTTTTGCAAGGCTCTTCTCTTATCTCACCTTATTTTATGCAAACCATCTTAGGCAATGGGGGTGGGGTGGGGGGTATTCTCTTCAGTTTGTAAGGAGCAAATGAAGGCCCTCGGAGATTAAGTGAGTGACTTGTTCAAGTCACATAGATTTGAACTCAGGTTCTCTATCTCCAAACCTGGAGCTCTTAAACTGCCAGAGAGCCCTGAAAATCTGGGCTAGGAGGGACTTTGGAGGCCATCTGGTCTTTTATGACACCCTCATGTTATCAGTGGAAGAGCCTGAGGCCTATTCAAGGGAAGGGGATAGAATTCAGAACCAACCCATCAAACATTAGGGCATGGAAGAGACCATAGCAATCATCAAACCCTCTCCTCTAGCAAAAGGGAAATCTGGCCAGGGTGGGGAGTGAGTGGTCCAAGGCTGGCTGTCAAATTAGTGGCAAAGCAGAGCCCAGGCCCACGGGATGGTGTGACTTATTCAGGTGTGAATCCTTCCCTTCTGGGCATCCAGTACATTTATCTGTGGCTCCCACAATGCTTCCCTCCACAGCACATCCAAAAACATGCTCTGAGAGGAGAAGGAATGAAGCTGGTCCCACCAGGAGAATGATTTTTGACTGGGGAGGATAGCTCAGAAGTGGTTAGCAGGGAGTTGACACACCCAGGATAATGCAGAGCAGCCTCCCGACCTCAGGGAGTTCAAGTCACCAGACCTGGACAAAAGCACGTTTCCAGGGTTCTGAAAGGACTGGCAGGCGCGATTGCTTAGCAGCCCGGCCGTTTGGTGATCTCTGAGAGATCCTGGAGGATGGGAGAGCCACCACAGGACTAGATGAGGGCAAATATTGTCCCAATTTTCTAATAAGGGAAGATGGTGGAGTCTGCAAAACTCTCTTCTGGTGAGTTTGGCTTAGAATACTAGCAAGATTCTAGAATGTTTTGTGAAAAGGACGGTTGGTTGTCATTTAAGAAGGGAGGTGGTGATCCCAAAGGAGCTGACATGACTTCCTCAAGAGGAGGGTATGCCACACTAACCTTCTTTCCTTTCTGGACAGGGTTATTAGGCTCCTAGAGGAAGGCATTAGTGTCATGGGCTCCCCCTAGATGTCAGTGGGGCCTTTGGGCCACCTCCCAAAGATAGATTCAGAATTTAGGGTTAGATGACCAGGCACAAAGGGTTGGCACGAATGAGTCATTGTCAGCCTGAAGGGAGTCTCTCGCAGAGAAGCCTCTTTACTGTTCAGCAGGCTTGTCAGTGACCGGAGTGAAGGTAGAGATGCTGAAATCTGGGAGGGACGAGAGAGCCAGCATCCATAAATACTTTGGCCAGCTAGGACCATGTGCCAAGTCTAAAAGAAGGGAATTTATTTGAGTAGAAAGCTGTGCAGTCCCACAAGTCCCACAATGATGGGGAAGGCACGGCCAGACGTTTTGTATGAAAAAGGCAGCAGGTCTTAGTGGACCAGAAGTTCCATAGGAGTCAGCCGTATCTGTTGGCAGCCACAAGGGCTTATGCTGTTTCAGGTGGCATGGAGAGATGGTGCCCAGAGCGAGGGAGATGGTGGTAGTTCTGCTCTATTTGGCCGTGGCATACATATCCTGTGTTGAGCTCTAGATGACGCATTTTAAGGAAGAGCTTGACAGGCTGGAATACTTCCAGAAGAGGGTGACTAGGAGGAAACCCTATTTTAGGCTGTCCTGTGGAAGAGGGCTTAGACTTGTTTTTGCCTGAAGTGGAAGTTTGAGAGGGGCAGACTTAGGCTCGGCTTACATTTCCTAAACCGAAGTGTTGTCTGGAAATGGAGAAGGGAAGTTGGGGTTCCCTCCCCCAAGCAGAGGCTGGCTAGATCAGGGATGGGATATTGGACCAGGTGACCTCTGAGGTCCCTTCTGATTGGCTGCTGAGAATCTCAGCCCGGAAGTGGCCATCAGGCGGAGTGAGGCATGTGAGGAGCCTGAGGCAAGGACAGGGGAGGCCCTTTGGAGCTCAGTCATAGAAAGGAAGCTGGTGAGATGCAGGGGATCTTGGAGATGTTCTAGAGGGAGGTAGAAGAGCTGACATGTCATCCTGTGGCCTGTTACAGTTGGCATTTTTTCAATCCTCCCCGTTATCTTGAGAGGCAGGGATCAGGGATCTTCTTATTCCCCAGTGACAGACGGAGAACTGAGACTTGGGATAAGGGACTTGCCTACCCCACACACGGCTCATCGATGTTGGAGGCAGGTCTGGAATCTGGCCTTTTCCTGGCCTCTTCCTGCCCACACATATCGACCTCTCAGATGTCTGTCTGTCTGTCCCCGTCGGACAGATGGGTCCATTCTGCTCTTGTAGATGGAGGCTGGCATGGAACCTAGCACGGTGCCTG
This sequence comes from Monodelphis domestica, assembly GCF_027887165.1. Classification (NCBI taxonomy): domain Eukaryota; kingdom Metazoa; phylum Chordata; class Mammalia; order Didelphimorphia; family Didelphidae; genus Monodelphis; species Monodelphis domestica. The sequence continues at coordinate 420,311,693 of NC_077230.1, forward strand.
GCACTTAGTCGGGCTTAAAAACCTGCGATCCGTCAGATCGCCCACCCGACCCTTTGGACAGACTCAGGTTTGACAGAGCTCCGCTCCGAGAACATCCATTTCCCAAAATGCCCGAGTTGGAAGGTACAGTAGAGGCCTGAATGAGGAGCCCCTCTCCAAGCGTCCCAAGAAGGGCCTCCATTTATTCTGGGGGACCAGACCCTGACGGGTTTTATGCCCATTCCAGCACCGTATTTGGGGCAGGTGGAGGGTCCAGGGCCCTTCCTACGACGTGGCTGGTCCTCCAGTCTAAAACCTCATTTCAGGGGGAAGCTGGGTAGCTCAGTGAATTAAGAGTCAGGCCCAGAGATGGGAGGTCCTGGGTTCAAATCTGACCTCAGACCCTTCCCAGCTGGGTGACCTTGGACAAGTCACTTGACCCCCATGGCCCAGCCCTGACCACCCTTCTGCCTTGGAGCCAATACACAGTACTGACTCCAAGACGGAAGGTGAGGGTTTAAGAATAAAATAAAACTTCATTTTGTGCCGCACAGGAAGGCCTGGCACTGCCCCCTTTCTTGGCCCATGAGCCTCAGCTTGACTCGCCTCCCCTCGTAGCATGTCGGTGGGGTCCCGGCCTGGCCTACACCGAAGCCCACAGGGTCAGTCAGCCCACCGTGGCCTAGTGGAGGAGCTTAGGCTCAGAGCGAGGCCCCGGCCCAGCTGGGGGTGAGAGCTCCGGCTTTACGGGCCTCCCTTGTAATGTTGTGCAGTTACTTGTGTTTGTCGGCATCCCGGCCCGAAGGCAGGCCCTTTAGGAACGGCTGGGGCCTGGCGCTGCTGGCCTGGGGCACGCCCGGGGAGGAAGCGCGCTCTGCTTGCACTGTGGCGGGTCCCTTGGGCTGGGCGTAATGTGTCTGACTCTTCTCTTTCAGCCCTGGGTTTTCCCCCTTTTCAACAGGTCCCCTCCCCCCGCCGGAGACGCTGCCTGTGCCGAGAGGATGTCTGGCCCGAAGAGGTAAGCGCCACCGGCAGGGAAGGACTGACTTCCGGCCCAGAGCGGGAGGTGGTGGCTTCAGAGGGCCCCGGCGTCCGCGTAGCCGGTGTCGCTGGGCGGCCCCTCGCAGCGCCATGGCCCAGCGCTGCTCTCCTGCCTCGGGAAGAGCCCCAGGGCCTGCTGGGCCTCGAGCGGGGACTCCATGCTGACCCGTCACCGTGGAAGGCAAAGGTTTAAAGGGACTGCATTAGGCCCGCGGAGGCTCGGACCCCATTTCCCCAGGGTGCCGCCGCCGCCAAGGGCAGGGGGAGCCCCGGGCCAGGGCCCCTGTGGTCCAGAGGCCTTGGCCTTGCCCTGCTGGGCCCCGGGAGGCCGAGCGAGGAGCGTCGCAGGGGCAAAGGGCTGCCTGCGCAGGAGACTTCTGCAGCCGCCTTGGGCGGGCCCAGGGTTCTGGGACGCGTGCCCTTCGGGGTGATGCAGAGAGGGAAGAGATCTCAGAAGGGGGAAGGCGCCGCATGGGTGCGTGGGACGAGCTCCCGCCCTTCCACCAGGGGGCACCCCCGAGGCCGGCTGCGTGGAAGGCCAGACGGTGGTCCCCAGAGCCCTGGAAGATGGGGGGCTGAGTCGGGGGCTGAGAAGCTGGATCTGCCCTTGCCACCGTGGGGAAAGGAGAGACGGAGGGAGTTCGCCACGGAAGAGGCCTCGCCTGTGACCGGAAGCCCACCGGCTGGCATCTGGGCCCTGCTCTCCTGCCCTGTCTCCGTGCCTGGAGTCTTGGGGGAAGGAGGTGGAGCATCCAGGGAGGGCCTCCTCCGCCCCTGGGGCCCCCCAGGCCTGACATTTCTGCAGATAGAGATGGCCATGCGAGTCCCCAGTGTCCGGGCAGGCCCCCCTCCCACTCCCTGGGCCTTGGGCCCAGGAGCAGCGTCTCCCTTGGGGTATGGAATGCAGGGAAGAGAATAGCTCTAGTGAGGTGAAGAGGCCCTTGGGGGGGCATGGGGGAGCGCAGAGCCCCAAGGTAGATGCATAACAGCCAGCCCAAGGTGGCTGGTCACAGCAGCGTGGGAAGCGAGGGGAGGGCAGCAGCGTTCCCGTGTTGAAGGATGCAGGACAGACGTGCCTCCTTGCTGGGGCAGGAACTGTACCCCCTCCCCCACTGACGGGGCCCTGGAAGGAGAGAGCGAGACCCAGAGGCGCCCTGGCCAACGGCTTTCTTGAGGGGAGAGCCCCCCAAAAGCCCTTAGAAAGGAGGAGCTCTGGAAGCCTCTTTCCTGCCCCCCCCAGGGAGGAGCTGGGTGAGGGGAGGGGGCCCTGGAGGCTTGCCAGGGGCAGCCCCGAGGCGAGAAGCCAGGCCCACCCTAGGATAAGGCTGGGGGGACGAGGAAGTAAATCGGTTGGGCAGGAGGGGAGATGAGAAGGGGGCCTCTCAGACGAGGTGCAGCCTGGAGGATGGCAGCCCCCTCCTCCCGAGGGCTCTCCTGGTTCCCTTCCCTATCTCGCCGCTCCTTCACTGGATTCTCCTCCGCGTCCCGCTCCCCATCCGAGGCTCTGCCCCAGGCTCCTCTTGGGGCTCCCCTTCAGACCTCTGAATCCCCTCCTGGTTCTGTCCGCGGTTGTCCCAGTGACCTCTCCCCTCCGGTGGTCGAAGGCCTCTCAAAGCCAGCCCATCCAAAATGGCGCTCGACGGCCACGTAGCAGTCCCAGCGGCCAGATCTTGTCCTTTCGGTCTCCACAACCTCACCGCTCCCCCGGCCTCTAGCAGAGGCCTCGGATGGTTCTCGGGCTGCAGGTTCTCTTCCGTCCATCCTCCCCCCGCTGCTCAAGGGACGTTCCTAAACGGGTCTGAGCACATCCTCCCGAGGCCTGTGTGGCTCCCTAGTCTTCCTGGGAGAGGACACGCCCTCCTCGGCATCTTCGCGGGCTGCGTCTAGACTCTTTCCTCTGCCTTGCTCCCCAGCCCAGCCCCGCCCGCCGGGGCTCCCTCGACGCTCCCTTCTCATCGCCCCCTCTTGACCTCCTCCTCCAGGAAGCCTCTCCTGATCCTCCCGGCGGCCGCTTCTCTCGCTCTTCCCCCAGATAACTTTGTATTTCTGTTTCCTATACTTGGTATTCCCGGCCCTCCTCGGGGGCCCCCAGGACAGTATTTTTGGCTCTGGAACCCCCCTGCTCAGCAGCGTCCGACACCGAGCTGCCGCCTAAGAAGTGCTGGTTGATGGGACGGTGCTGGGAGGCCGCGGCGAGGGTGGGGATGGGGTGGGCTCCTGAGGGGGGACGCTCGCTCGAAGCTGGATCAGAAGCAGCCCCTGCCCGGCTCGCTCGTGGTGTGGCCGGCGTCTGAGCACCTCCTTCCTTCCTTCTCTGGGCCCTCCTCGGAGCCCCGCATCGCCCTCCCGTCTTAGAACATTCCCTGGGGCCGGACCTGGGCTCCACTGGGACCGCAGACGCTTGCTTGGCAGCGGGGGCCCTGGGCCCGGCACGGAGGCCGCGCTCCCCGGGGTCGCCCTTCTGAGGCAGACGGGCTTCCGTGGCCCGCCCAGGGGCACCCAGCCAGCACGGGCCGAGGCGCAGCCGGCCTTCCCGACTCCGCTTCCCCATCCAGCTGCCTCGGGTGCCCCAGCTGGAATCGTCCTGGCTGGGCCGGGAACGGCGGAGAGGCCGATTTAGAGGAGTGCGGTGCGCGCGAGGGAGAGCGAGCTTGAGGGACGGCGTCCTCGGGGAGCTCCCTGAGACGGCCCCCCCTTCCGCCCAGGGACTCCTCGTGGGCAGGCGCCGCTTCTGCCCTTCGCGAGGGCATCACCGCCCCCCTCCCCCACCCTGGGCTGGCCCAGGGCCCCCTGGAGAATCCTGTCCTAGAGAATATCTTAATGGAATCAGTCTGTGCTCTTCATAGCGTATACCATACATGGTATTATTACTAGATCCCATATCAGTATTCCATAAGACACTCGTCTAACTAGAACACAAGAATATACAATATATTTATGAACAATAATAATTTAGATAGAACATAATTCTATGGAGATATATATATATTTTTTTTTTTTTAAACCCTCACCTTCTGTCTTGGAGTCACTACTGTGGATTGGCTCCAAGGTAGAAGACTGGTCAGGGCTAGGCCATGGGGGTCAAGTGACTTGCCCAGGGTCACACAGCTGGGAAGTGTCTGAGGCCAGATTTGAACCCAGGACCTCCCGTCTCTAGGTCTGGCTCTCCATCCACTGAGCCTCCCAGCTGCCTCCTCTATGGATATATTTAGCAGTGTATTCTATTCCGATTATAGTGTAATATTTATGATATTTTATACTATATTGTATATAATTGTAATATACGTAGTATCATTCATGGCTCCAGCAAGCCCCCTTGAGGCCGCACTGGTGCACCATCTATACTATCGGGGCCAAAGGACTCTTGTCCCTCCCCGGTCAGGGCCGCCGTGAATGAGTGCTGAATGGCGCAGGATGGGGCGTGTCCATTATAATTAGGTTACGGTTGCGCCCGCTGGCTTGCCAAGCGATGCCCATCTTTTGGGGCCCTCGAGGGCTCGGAGTGCCGCCGCTCGTGATGGGGGGCTGCAGGGACAGGAAGCTCCGTCTCTGCCCGTCCTCTGCCGGGCGTCTCTGAGCTCCGGAGCGGCGGGAGGACGGGCCGATGGGGTCAGGGGCTTGCCCGGGGTCCTGCAGCCAGGAAGGGACGCCAGACCCGGCTCTCCGTCCGCCCCGCGGCCCCACGACGCTCTTTTCACCTAAAGGGTGGCAGCACGTGGCGGGAAGGACAGAATTTGGAGTTAGGACTTCGTGGGGGGCTCTGGTGCTTGTGACTCTGTTTCCTTTTCTGTAAAATGGGAGCGATCGTGGCGCCCGGCCTCCCGGGGCCGCTGTGAGCCTTCAGGGAATGCTGATTGTTGGCCGTCGTAGTGATGGGCGCCCAGCGAGAAAACGCCGCTTCGTCACGAGTGGAGGGTTTTCCTCTCTGCCAAGAGCCGACACGTCCACAGTGCTTTGAGGCTCGGATGTCTCTCATCTGGTCTTCACTCGCTTCAGCCCTCCGGGTTGGGCAGTTTGCCTCATTACCCCCATTTTCCGGATGAGAAAACCGAGGCTCAGCACTTAATGGAGGTGTCTGCTCCAGGATCACCCCTAAAAGCAAGGAGGGGGATTTGAACTTTGGGGGAAGCCGAGCACCCACAAGTGGGATAAACGGCCAAGCGGGGATGTCGAGTCACCGACCCCTAGACGAGATGTCTCAGAAGATCTCGGGGACACAAGACGCCTGTCGAGACTCCGAGGGGACACTGTGTGTCCCCCCTTTAATTCAGGGGATCCCAAAGAACTCAGAGGGGGAAAGGCTGGTCTGGACTTGATTCCCCGTCCTTGGGCCAGTGGCTGAACGGCAAGGCCCGGCCCGAAGCAGAATTCCCTTCTCTGGGGTACGGCGGGACCTCCCGAAGCAGCTTTGAGTCAAAATGGGTTCGCGTTCCTCATCCTGCCCTGGAGGACGGAGCCAAACAAAGATGGCCCCGGAAAGCCTTGGGGATCCCTGGACAGACAGCGAGCCTCGGCGGCCTCCTCGCAGACGGGCCCCAGAACCGATTCTGGCCAGGGCCGGGGCGGCACCTCCATGAATGCAGCCCGCGTCAGGAAGGGTCACCTCCGGCCTCAGACCCGTCACGTCCCCCTGTCTGCCTCAGTTTCCTCATCTGTCAAAGAGCTGGAGAAGGAGAAGGCCCGCTGCGCCAGCATTTCTGCCAAGAAAACCCCGGGGGGGGGGGTCACAGCCTCAGACGTGACTGAAAAGCCCCCCCTTTCCCCTCCTCCCCATCCAAGCTCTTGGGCTAGAGGCTGGCAGGGCTTCTGCCCCATGAAGGCCGGGATCCGCCCTTCCCTTCCCCTCCCCCGGCCTGTGGGGGTTTCTGCAGTTCTGCGCATCTCCTGCAGAGGGCGCGCCTCCCCCTCCAAGCCCAGCCACAAAGGATTTTTTGATGCCTGTGCTTTGGGCAAGACCCTCTTTCTGTATCTGGAGGCAGGAAGACAAAACGGAAAACTGCCCCTTCCCTCGAAGAGATCAAGTTCTGCAAGGGATGTTCGAGGCCTGCCTTTGGCAAACGTGGACCGTATGTCCCTGGGCAAGTCACTTCTCTACATGGCCAGTCTGCTCCGACAGGGAGTTTCCTGGCTGGGAGTCTCTATAACCAATGAAGTCACAAGCCCAGGCCTTCCTCCTCCTATCATCATCATCCTCTCCCAGCATCCTTATGAATATTATTATTAAATTATATTGCTAATAATAACTCAAGTCCAGGTTCCATTTATTGAATTCGTTAAGTCTAATTTAATTTTTCATCTAAATCCTTAAGTTAAATTTGATTGAATTAATTAAATGAAGATTTAATTAGTTTCTTAATCTAAATCATTGTTCAATTTGATTGAATTAATTAAGTTTAATTTCATCGAGTAAGGGAACGAGACCGGCACGTTTTGGCCAGTTCCCAGGCAGCCCTCGGCCTCCGTATCACGGTCTGCTGGGTGGGTCTGCGGAATAGTCGCTCTAAAATAGGTACCCGAGAAGCGAGCCGGCAGGGGAGAATTTTTGCCAGCCGTCGCGAGGCTCCCAGACGAGTCTCGGCCGAGAGCCGCCGCCATTGGTGCGCCCGCGGGACGCGCTTCCCCTTCTGGGCTCCTTCTCCGTCCTGACAGGGGCCCCGGCGGGCCGCGGCTCTGGCTCGGAGGCTCCTCCCGGCTCCCCTCCGGCTCGGACGCTCCCTGTGGATAAATGTATTAAAAGGTTCTTAAATCTTTTTTGTGTTACAGAACCCCCTGGCAGTCTGGTGAAACTTGTAGATCCCTTCACAGGGTCGTCACTGTAAATGCGTAAAAGGCAGCTTTGTTAGAATTCCGTTCCCATTTTTGACAAATGAGATCATGGCGCCCGCATGTACCGGAGGCAGCGCTTAATGAGCTTCCCGCCGCCTGGAGGAGCGGCCGCCAGTCTGGAGGCCCCCCGGCGCCATGCCGGGACCGTCCCCTCCCCGTGGCAGAGCGGCCAGCGGCACGCGGGGTCTGGGCCTGGGGAGCCGGCCGGCCGCAGGGGCCTGCCCGGGACGTGGAGGCGCAGAGGCAGCGGAGAGCCAGACGGGCTTCCCCCGGAAGGAGCGGCCCCCCGCGCTGCCGGGGTTCCCCGGGCGGCCCAGACGCCTTGGTGGAGAGATCGGCTCCCGGATCACACGTGTCCGGGGAGGGCGTTTGGGCCCACCAGGAGCCCCCGAAGGGGGTGTGCTGAACGGGGGGACTCCAGAGCCCGGCCCCTGGCAGCCCTCGTTAACGCCTCTTTAGGGGGTGCAGATGCCCGACAGACGGAAGCTGGCAGCGGACGTGATCCTGGAGTGACTCCAGGTAAAGGCCACACTCCGTAGAGAGAAAAGAGCCCTCGAGAACCTCAGCCCCCGGGACCAGAGCCCCGCAGTCGGCGAGGAGACCTTCCGGGCCCAGCCGCCACCCAGGCGGGCTTGTCTGGGGCCGACGTAGGCCGTGCCGTGCTGGGATGAGTCAGGACGGCGCGTGTGAGGCAACGGGGGGCCACAGAGAGGCGCCTCTGAAGCCAGGGGCCCTCAGGAGGAACTCCATGACCGCCCGGTGCCTCAGTTTCCTCATCTGTAAAACACCTAGATAATAACATTGATGTGGCACCCATCTACACAGCAGCCACTTTATAATCAGTCTTGATCTCATTTGATCTTCTCAACAGCCCTGAGAGGTGGGGGCTGTTGTTACCCCCATTTTACAGGTGAGGAAACTGAGGCAGGCAGTGGTTAATCCACTTGCCCAGTAAGCACCTGAGGCTGGATTTGAGTTCAGGTCTTCCCGACTCCAGGCCCCATGCTCTCTCCTCTGTATTACCAGTCGTCACAAATAGTTTCATTAGAAAAGGGCTGCCGGGTGGCGTAGAAGCTGCTAGTACCACCCTCCTTCTTGGACAGGTCAGTCAGCCAGGCTTTATTATTATTTTTAATTAAGGACTTAGTTATTATTTGTTATATTGTTATTTATTAAGGGCATAGTGTTTTTATTAAGGATTCATTATAAATTTTAATTAAATATTAATTAGTTATTACTTAATTATTTATAATAGTTATATCATTATTGAGGATGTATTTGTATGAAGGATATATTGTTATTAATTATTTACATAATATTTATTATATTATTTATTAAGGATATATTATTTCATTAAGGATTTATTATTTTTAAGGAAGGATTCATTTATTAATTATTTTGTTATCTATATATTACATTATTCTTTATTAAGGATATATAATTTTTATCAAGAATTTATTAGTATTTTTAATGAGGGATTCCTTTACAACTAGTTATTATTTTATTATTTAGATAATATTTATTATATCATGGTTTATTAAGGATATATTATTTTTGTTAAGGATTTAACATTTTTAAGGAAGGATTTATTTATTATTTTGTTATCTATGTTTTTCTTTATTAAGGATTTATTAGTATTTTTAATGAAGGATTTGTTTATTATCTATATGTTATATCATTCTTTATTAAGGATATGTAATATAGAATTATTAGTATTTTAATTAAGGATTTATTTTATGCATTTTTATTTTATTATTTATATAATATTTATTAAAGATATAATATTTTTATTAAGGATGCATTATTATTATTATTATTATTTTAAAATAAGGATTTATTAAGGAACCTAGGATGTGTGTCATAGGAATACAAAAAAAAGCCCAAAGATAGTCTCTAACCTCAGGGAGCTACCCCAAGATATAAAGGAATTAAAACAAGATACCCCTACTAATGAAGAACAACTGATAGCGATCATTAAAAAGATGGCTGATTTTTTTTTTTCAAAATGAATGTCTGATGGGGGAGACAACCTTGTTTCAAAGGAGACTTCCTTAAAAAGTAGGGGAAAGAAGGGGCCCAGGAGAGAGAGTCATGATGGAAGAGGCCCAGGGCAGCGGTGCCGGTGCTAAATTGGAGAGCAGGGAAGCCTCTCGGGCTGATTTCTCCGCTGGGGTTCAGGCATGGATTTTCTCGGCCTCCCTGTCCCATGAAATTTCTCAGGCTCTTTTTCAGAGAAGTTGTCCAGCCGGGCTCCGCTCGGCCTCATCCTTGTGAATATTTGTTTCTTTACTCAAAGCTCGTGGCATTTCACTGAGCCCAGAGCTAAGGAACCCCAAGGTCTTCTTTGCATTAATGTTTTTCTCATCTTCTTCCAGAGACGAGTGACCACAGCTGGGTCTGATGCTGCGGACACGTCTTCCCTCCAGGTGAGTGTCTGGGGCCTCCCCCCAATGCCAGGGGGATGTCCTGGGCTCCTAGAACCATCCTGTCCCAGGCGTGGAATCCGCTCTTGGCTCTGGGGACCAGAATCCTCCTCAGTGTAGCTCTGACCGTCTTTTCCAGCCTCCCCCAGGATGGGGCAGGGGCAAGCACTCGTCCACGGTGGGAGACCCTGGGGAGGCTGGCCGGGCTCCCTGAGACTTACACTTCTTTCCTTTCTCTCATTTCTCCTAGATTCTCATCCTGAATCCAAGCTCCCCCACCCCGTCCACACTCGTTCTGGGCATGACGGATGGTGCCAAAGCTGCCAAGACGTATTCTTCCTGCAGGCATCCTCTTCAGAAGAGATCCCCCCCATGCGTGGCCATCCGCGTACTTGCTCTTTTTTAAAAAAAGACCCGTCATGGATAACTTCTGTTTCTCCGTCACTATCATTTCTTAACACGTTCCTGCCTGTTCCCCTACCCAGTGAGCTTGTAGCAAAGGATCAAAACCTTTAAAAAGACAGAGGAGGAGGGGAGAAATTCAACAAAACCAATCCAGCGATGGAGGCTGGCAGTCTGTGCCACATTCCCCACCTCTGCCAAACAGAGAGGAGGGATCGTGTCTCATTCTCTTGGCTGGGTTGGCAGCACTGAAAGAAAAAAGTTTTTTTAATTTTGAACTTAACCCCCAAAAAGAGTATCTCCATACATCAGAACAAAAAAAATTCTATATGAAATCATGATTCTATTTCATATCGCTTGCTTTTAAAAAAAAGTACATAATAAATTCTATGTTACTTTCAAAACTGTCCCGTTTGTCTGTGGCTTCTTTCCAAACTTCCTTTTCTGTGCATTTTAAATAATATTACAGTGGCCCTTTTGTGTGTGTGTGTGTGTGTGTGTGTGTGTGTGTGTGTGTGTGTGTGTGTGTCTATTGCTGACTTTCTATCTCCTCCCTCTTGCTTTAAAAACTGAGAGAAAGAAAGGAGGGGGATAGCAAACCCAAACTCTTTCTGATGAAATTAGGCACTGTCTAGCCCCAACAGAGACCCCATCCCAGAATGTCTGATTCTGCCCCTGGGGTCTCTCACATCTCTCAGGGGGAGGGGAGCAGGGCCTTTGGAGACATGGGTCATCATGGCATTGATCAGGGCTATTGGCTTTTGAAAACGGATTTTCCTTTAGAATGCTCCTGTCCTCATATAAATCCTTCACTTCACTTCTTTTCACTCCCCAGGATTCTTTGAAATTGTTCCTTCTGTCATTTGGTGTGGTATAGTAATATTCCATGGCATTCCTATCCCATAAGGGGTTCAGCAATTCCCCAATTGTCCTAGAGGATACCCCTCTTTTGATTTTAATTCTTAGTATTTTCAAATTTTGTTGTGTTTTTATTGTTGTATTTTAAATTTTTTTTCCTTTTAATCTTCCCCACTCCTCTTTAAAAATGAGACATTTATTGACTGTGGGCAAGTCACTTCAGCCTCATTGCCTAACCCTTATCTTACACTCCTCTGCCTTGGAACCAATGCACAGTATTGATTCTAAGACAGAAGGTAAGATTTTTGTTTGTTTGTTTTTTAATGAGGAATTTATTTTTTTCTTGTTTCTTTTCCTACTCTTTTAACAGTTCACCTTCTTATCTTCAATTGTTGTCCTTTTTGAGTTTAATGTATTTCTACACTAAACTCTATGTGTGTATGTATAAGAAGTTATTCTTTCTCAAATTTTATCTTTATTTTATTCCATTAACAAATTTACACACAAGTTTTCCAAAGTTACACGACTCATGTTGTCTCCTTCCTGGAGTTGATAAGCAATTCTACTGGGTTATACATGTAAGGAGAACTTATTCTTGGTAGTAAACCTGTATCTTTTGCCTATTAGAATATTGGTTTCCAAGCTCTTCTCTTCTTTTGGGAAGAAGGTGCAAAGTCTTGTGTGAGCCTGACTTTTGCTCCACAAGGCTTGCTCTGGAAAGTTTCCAGGCTTGGTGCCCCTGGACACTGAATATTTCAGCCAACAAATATCTTTGACCCATCCCTAGTTGCCCTAGGATGTACTATGCTATCACTGGCTTCATTGATAGCTCCTTTTCCTATTATCTGTGACTTCTGGCTGACCTTTTGTGCAGCTGTTGGGTAAGAAATAGTTTCTCATTCGATTGCTTGATCATTATTCAGTCTGGTGTAAACCTAAGCCCCTTCCCCACTATATACCCCATCATTCCTGTAGTATCCTCACTCTAGGGGGGGGTGTCAGTTATTCCCTAAACTGCCATCCCCCCTTATTTTTAACATTTAAAATTAATTATTTTAATTAAATGTGATTAAAATATTAATTAATAATAAATTAAGATGTAAATATTTTATTTTCCCAATTACATACAATAACAATTTTCAACAAACATTTTCCAAACTTATAAGATCCAAATCATCTCCCTTCTTCCCTTCCCTCCCCACTCTCAGAGATGGTAAGCAATGTGATGTGGGTCATACATGTATTATCATGTAAAATATCATTCCGACTAAAGAAATGTCCCTCAACTGGGGAATGACCGAACAAATTGTGTTCTATAATGGTAATGGAATACTATTGTGCAATAAGAAATGATGAGCAGGATGATTTCAAAAAGAGCTGGGAAGACCTCCATGAACTGATGCAGAGCGAAATAAGCAGAACCAGGAAAGCCTTGTACATAGTAACTGCAATATTGTAGAACAATCAAAAGTGACAGACTTAGCTACTCACAGCAATGCATTGATCCAGGACAATTCTGAGGGTGCTATGAAAAAGAATGCTATCCACCTCCAGAAAAGAACTGTTGGTCTATAAATGCAGATGAAAACATATGAATTATCATTTGTTTATTTGGGTATACTATGTGGGGTTTTGGTTTTATAAGATTATTCACTTACAAAAAGTGAATAATACAGAAATACGTTTTGTGTGATAATACAAGTACAACCCAAATGGAATTTCTTGTCAACTTTGGGAGGGAGAGGAAAGAAGGGAGGGAGACAACATGAATTATATAAATTTGGGAAATTTGAAACATGTGTAAGTTTGTTTTTTAAAATAAAATTTAAATTAAAAAATGTAATTCCATATTGGTCACTGTTTTAAGAAAATACTGATATGAAACCAGAACCTCCAAATAAGAACACAAATTAACTAAAGTGAAAAATAGTATGCTTTGATCTGCATGGAACTGCCATTTTTTTAACCTTTTACCTTTTGCTTTAGAATCAATACTGTGTATTGGTTCCAAAGCAGGAAATTGGTAAAGACTAGGCAATAGGGATTAAGTGACTTGCTCAGAGTCACCCAACTAGGAAGTGTCTGAGGCCAAATTTGAACCCAGGTCCTTCCACCTCTAGGCCTGACTTCATCCACTGAGCCACCTAGCTTCCCCCTTGAAACTGCCATTGTTAAGGAAGGACCATTCACTCCTTCATTCCCCTCTGGGCCCTACTAACTGATGCTCTGGACATGTTTTCCCCCCTAAATATTTCAAAAGGATTTAAAAATTATTTCAGATAAAATGCAGTATATAATTTCACATTTTAAAATATTTCCTACACTACTCTAAATAGCAACAGTTCATAGAATTTTGATATTACATCTGATAAAAAAACTCCAACATTAATGAAGGTTCCATCCTCTCCTTAGAATACAAACGTCCATATCTGAGATATGCCAAAATGACAACTGCTACTGTCAAAGACAGAACCCAGGCTGGGTTCAAATGTGGCCTCAGATATTTCCTAGTTGGGTGATCCTGAGCAAGTTACTTAGCATCAATTGCCTACCTCTTACCACTCTTCTGCCTTGAAACTGATATTGTATTGATTATAAGACAGAAAGTAATGCATAAAAAATACTAAAGAACAGACTATTGGGTAATAGTCTTATTAGGTGAGTGGAGTAGTAGTGCTATCAATAAATGTTCAAAATGGACTGGCTTTTTTTTTTAATAGAGAAGAAAATACTACAATCATGATTTAACTCAGGCTTGGAGCTATGATTATATGAGTTTCTTTTCTAAAACTGAATTTCTGTTGGTGTTTTTTATTTTTTAAACATCACCATAATTTTCTTTAGGATCTCTCCCCTCTTCCAGAAAACCATCCCATATGACAAATAGCATTTTTTAGGAAAAGGGAAAAAAATCAGCTTTAACTGAACAATATATCAGAAAAGTCTAAAATTATCAAAAATACATATAATTATATAAAATTGATGGACTTTCCCACCTCAGAAAAGGGGTGGGAGTGAGAGTGTCTTATGTTTTGTTCAAACTATTCTTCTTGTTACTTTTGCAAAATGCATTATTGATTTTGTGGGTGTGTGGTTTGTTCCTTCCATTTACAGTGTTACAGTCATTGTGTGTGTTTTCTTGGCTCAGGTTATGTCTGTCTGCATCATCTTGATGAGATCTTTCTACACTTCTCTATATTCACACATGCATCATTTCTTACAGCACAGTTGTATTCCCTGATATTCATGCACCACAATTTATCTAACCATTCCCCAGTCTATGGGCATCCACTTTGCTTCTAATTCTTTGCTATCACAAAAAAGTGCTATTATAAATTTTTTGATAAATAATACTTTCTTTTTAACAGTGGCCACTTTGAGTTATAAGCCTAGGAATGGAAGCCTCCAGGACAAAGGGTAAGGATATTTTAATTCTGAATTGCTTTCCTAAATGGTTGTACCATTTCACAGACCCAGAAACAATGCCTTAGTGTAGCTATCCTTTCACAATGCTACTGTCATTGATTAGTTCTATCTGATGGCATCTTTGCCAATTTGTGGTACATGCAATGTTTTGATTTATATTTCTCTTATTATTAGTGATTTGGAGCATTCTTTCATGTGACTGGTAATAGTTTTATTTTTCTTTTGAGAACTTTGACCACTTATCTATTGAAGAATTGATTTTGGTCATATATATTTATTTACCAATATCTATGTTTATGTTTTTATAATTATATCTTAATACATTTTTTGTATCTTGGACACCAAACCTTTCTGAGAAATTTGATAGATTTTTTTCCCTATTCCTTTTCTTTCTTTCGTATCCCAAGTGTATTAATTTTGTTTGTGCAGAAGCTTTTCTGTTTCCATGTAATCAAAGTTATTTTCATGGTCTCCAATTGCCCCAATCTTCTGTTTGGTTAAGAATACATCTACTCTGTATGATTTCGGGGGTTTTGTTTTCTTCTTTGGTCCACATCTGTATTTTAGTGGGAGGAAAGATCAGTGTGGAATTTCCATCTACCATTGCAGTTCATAACCATTTATTAAGGGCTTCCTACATTCCAAGTACTGTGCTTAAATGCTGGAGAGCTAAAAAATTGTTCTCATTTTAGTGGAGGAGATAATGGGCAAAGGGCTTTGTACATACAAGATATAGATGGGGCAAATAGAGGGTAATCTCCGAGGGGATGATTTCATTTAGCACAATTAATGCTTTTTGAAGAAGCTGAGATCTTGGCAGAGAATGAAGGAAGCCAGAAAATCCAGGAGGCAGAGATGAGGAGGAAGAACATTCCAGGGATGGGGTATAGTCAAGGGAAATGCCTGGCATCGAGAGATGGAAGGTTTCACTCATGGAACAGCAAAGAGGCCAGTCTCCTTGCAACTTAGAGTCCTCAGAGTAGTGTAAGGAGATCTCTGAGAGAGGAAGCCCCCCTTTTCTGACTCCCCTTTAGGTGTCATTTTTACTCCTCAGAACATAAACTCCTTGAAGGCCTCTGTTGTTTGCTAAACCAATCCAACATCCCTAGGAGGTACTAATATGGACTAAGACTAATATGGAGAGGTAAAAAATTGGAAAATGAGGGGATGCCCTTCAGTTGGGGAATGGCTGAACATATTGTGGTATCTTTTCAATGTGAAATATTATTATGATGTGTGAACTTTAGATTACTCCACCCTACTTAGTCTAACAAAATCAGGAATGGCTACATCCATACTTAAGGATTAAGTATCTAGGAGGATGGCCTATGATAGACATGTGCTAGCAAATGACAAATCAGAAACAGCTGACAGACCCCTGGGCTGTCCTAAGTCAAGCTTAAGCTACTATTGGTACAGGTGAGGCAAAGGAAAGTGATATAAAACCGTCTATATATTTCATGTCACTTCCTCTCTCCAGGCCTCTTTTGGCGGCGGAGAGATGGCTGGCGGCAGCTTGCTGAGCTTGCTAAGCATTCTGGCATCTTGGCGTGGCAGCAGCTATTGTCCGGTTTGGCGGTGAGTTTTCCTTGATACTATACTGGGAGAAGCTGAGTAGCCTAGTTCAGGTGAGACATCTTTACTGAGCTCTATCAGAGTTTAGGCTGATTCTTTCTCCTTTACCTTCCAAACACTACCCTCTTAGAAAGCCACTAATCTTCAGAGACCTCATGGCAGAGGACTTTGAACTTCCTCTGGCACAAGCCAGGCAGGAGAAATCCTACACCCTTTCCCTCTCCCTTCTCCTTAATTCCTTTCCTCTATATTAATTAAAATCACCATAAATTTCCAGCTGACTTGGGTATTTTATTTGGGATATTTCCTCTGGCTACCAAAATTAATTTAGGTCACAACCCTAAAAATTATCCTTACAGCTGAAAGGAATGATAAACTGAAGGGATTCCATGTGATCTGGAAAGATCTCCAGGAACTGATGCAGAGCGAAAGGAACAGAACCAGGAAAACATTGTACGCAGAGACTGATACACTGTGGCACAATCTAATGTCATGGACTTCTCTACTAGCAGAAGGACTTATGAGAAAGAAGCAAGATAATGCAGAAAAGAAGGATGAAAGAAAGAGAAAAAGACATTTTGAAGCAGCAGAAGGCAGGAGTCAAAGAAAGCAGGCTGGAGTATGTACATCAGGAATAAGATTATTGGGCAGTTGGCGCAGATCTAAGAATGAGCCTCTGTGTTCGAAGGTAACCTTGAGAGCCTTAATTACCTGTAGGTAATTCCTGGCTTCCATTTCCATTGATGCTTTTGCTTTTACATCATGGCGGTACTTCCCAGATCTGGCCCTCCCCCTGCTCCACACATATCCAGGGAGACACCTTTGTAACCACACAAACCAGTTAAACCAAGCCAAAGGACAGAGGGAAAATTCCATGTACACAGGAAGCCTTTGCCAGGCCTACGACGAAGTTGTAGGGATGTGGATCGTGGCTGTGTCGCTTTGGTATGTAGGGTTGGTCCAGCCCATTAGCTGGGGAGAACAAGGATTCTCTTAGACCTTCCTTTGCATCACCAGGACCTGGCACAGTGCCTGGCACGTAAGTGACTGATGAATAAACGCACGCTTTTAATACTCTGCACCATGGACATCGCACCTTGCCAAGGAAGGAAGTACATCTCCTCTTCTCTTTCACACATGTGCTCACAGATACAAATAAAATGTGCAAATATATGGATGATGGCATATATTAAAATGGTCTTCACTATATCAATGGATATTCTGTTCTATATAATTACATCATGTAATTGCATATTCTATAATGGCATTCCAATATATAGATAGATTCATATGTATACATGTATGTGCTTAGGTAGTATATGTTCGTATATACATGTTTTTGTCTTTATATCAGCATAATTTCTTCATTTTCTAACAGGTGAGCCAATTCCCTTTTTTTTTAAACCCTTCTCTTCTCTTAGAATGAATAGATTCCAAGACAGAAGAGTGGAAAGGACTAGGCGATGGGGGTCAAGTGACTTGCCCAGGGTCACCCAACTGGGAAGTGTCTGAGGACACATTTGAACCCAGGACCTGGCTCTCAATCCAAGCAGCCACTTAGTTGCCCTGAACCAATTCTTATAATAAAGATGGAAAAAAGAAAGAAAAATAACTCAACAAAACTAACATCAACTCATCCACCCGTCCTGACATTCTCTCTAGTGTTCTCTAGTCTTATTCTGAAAAGAATTCAGGTTTATGGATGGCTTCTGTCTTCCCCCTATAGTTATTTCTGCATAACTTTCTGCCCGCCCTGCCCTAACAACCAGGGATTGAAAGGAAATCTCCGGGAAAGGAGTTAAGTCAAAGCAAAGAATTGAATCTGATCATCTCTTTGTCATGTTGTGCCCTGGGAGCTTCCCCCTCTGTGCTAACAGGAAGGAGCTATTTCCCATTCACCAGTATCCTGGACCAAGATTTGCTGTGGCGATCCCTTGAGAGTTCTAGCTTCATTTGGGGGGGGGGTATTTTTTTGCAAGCACTTAATTTTAAGAAATAGAGATACTGAGAAGAGTCCTTGAAGGGGAGACTCAGAGCCCACTCACGTAACCTCAGGCTCATCCCCCCGGAAGGCCACAGGAATGCCAAGCAAGTGGTGACCAGGTCAGGGTAAGCAGGAGATGAACTGAGGCACCAATAATGAAGGCACAATAAGACTGTTACCAAGACTACAGAAGATTCTACTCCATAAAGCTTGGATTGTTCAAGCGCTCCATTGTCTTCTAAACCAGTGATGCTATAATCAGATCACTCAACAAGACAGGAGGGAAATCCTGGATCCACTTGGGATGGAAAGTTGAGAGAGGGAGGAAGCCATTAGAAAACAATGGCTGCCCCCAAATTCTTTGGGGGGGTCTGGGCTCACCTGGGGAGCGTCCCACCAGGCAGATGGTTTTCTTTGTCATGGCGACCCCATTGGGTGGGACCAACACCAAGAACCGATCACAGACTCTCCAGATAACGTGTGGCCTGGCATTCTGGACCAGACACGACTCAGCCCAGTCCAGTGGCTCAGACTCAAGATTTGGAATGAAGTGAACCATTTATAGGATATCTGAATGGTTAACAAATGAAGGTTTACCGGTGGAATTGCTGGTCAACTCCAAGAGGGAGGAGGGAAGATGGAAGGGAGACAACATTAATCATGTAACCTTGGAAAACTGGTCTGTCAATTTGTTATTGGAATAAAATAAAGATAAAATTAAAAACAAAAAACAAATGAAAGTTTAGTTGACAATAGCACAGAAAAAAATAAAAATTAATAAAAATTAAAAAACAAAAAAACCAATAGCACAGAAAGAGGGCAGCTAGGAGGACAAAGAGCCAGGTCTGGAGATGGGTTCAAATCTGACCTCTGACACTTCCTAGCTGTGTGACCCTGGGCAAGTCACTGAACCTTAATTATCTAGTCCTTACAGCTCTTTTCCTTTGGAACCAGTACTTAGTATTGATTCTAAGACAGAAAGTAAGGTTTAAAAAAAATAGCACATAAAGAATAATCAGCAAAGATCTGGTGTGGGTTCACATGGGCCACAACTTCCCAGCTTCAACATTTGCCACTGAATTGTGGCTGGTCAGTGGGGTACTTTTGTTTTGTTTTGCCTTTTAAAATTATATTAGAATTTTTTCACCTAATAAAAACTATTTTCTCCCCCAATTAAAAAAAAGAGAAACAAAGTCCTTATAAAAAACTATGAGGAGTCAAGCAAAACAAATTCCTGCATTGACCATAACCAAAAAGAAGTATTTCTTTCTGTACTCAGAATCCAGCTTTGAAGGCACAGTGAAGAGTCAGGATGACCTGAATTCCAATCCTGTCTCAGACACGAGGCTTCATGGCCTTGGGCAAAAACTACCTTCTCTGTGTCTCAATGTCCTCATCTGTAAAATGGGGATAAGAATAGCATCTAAGGCTGATGAGAAGATAAAATGGGATAACACCTGCAACATGCTTTGTCACCACCAAGAGTTGTATATATGATAGTTATTGTCACGATGAAGTCTTCCCAGGTTCTAGGAAACCATCCCTTTCAGCATTTCTTTCAGTCTAACAGTCTTCCATTGCATTTACATGCCATAATTTCGTCAACCGCTTCTCAAATGATGAGGATTCCCTCAGTTTTTTGGTGTGTTGTCTCCCCAAAAAAGAGATGCTATTTGTGCCTGTTTTATTGACTTTGGGAAATGTTTCCAAAGCGCTTTTCAGAATGGCTGGACCAATTCGTATCTCCATCAACAATGCGTCAGCACACCTGTTTTGCCATAGCCCTGCCTACATTTGTCATTTCCCCTCATTTTTTTTAACTTCACCAACTTGATGGGTATGAGTTAGAACCTCAAAGCTGCATTAATTTTCATGTCTCTAATAATTAGTGATTTAGATCATTTGTTCATTTAGCTAATGGCTTTTTTTCCCCTTAGAGAATTAGTTCTTCACACTCTTTGACCATTTATCAAGTGAGGAAGGATGTTTATTTATTAATTTTTATTTAATTTAATTTCCCCCCAATTAAATATAAAAATAGTTTTCAACATTTTTCACAGAATATTGAGTCTTTTTTTTTAAACCTCACCTTCCACCTTAGAATCAATACTATGTATTGATTCCAAGGCAGAAGAGTAGTAAGGGCTAAGCTAGGCAATGGGGGTTAAGTGACTTGCTCAGGGTCACTCAGCTAGGAAATGTCTGAGGCTGCATTTGAACCCAGGACCTCATGTCTCCAGTCCTGGCTCTCTATCCACTGATCCACCCAGCTGTCCCCCTGACCCCCATGGTCAATTTTTGTAAAAGTTCTGTGTGATTGATTCTCTCTCTCTCTCTCCTCCCTCTCTCATTCTCTCTCTCATTCTCTCTCCCTCCATCCTCTCTCTCTCCTTCTCTCCCTCCTCTCTCCTTGTCTCTCCCCCTCCCTTTCCCTCCTCTCTCTCTCCCTTCCTTCTCTCTCTTTCCCCCTTCTCTCTCTCCCTCCCTAACCCTCCCTCCTCTCTTTTCCTCTGTGAACCTTAAAAATTCTCAGACCCTACTTCATAAGGTTAGGATTGTAAACCTTAAAAAAATTCCCAGACCCTACTTCATAAGGTTGGGTTAAGACCATTCCCCATTGGTACCATTCCCCATTTGGGCAGTGAAGCTACTTAGATCAGGAATGTGAGAACTCTACTTCACCATACTTAAGCATGCCTTAGGGGAAAATAAAGTTGTAAACTCTTTGCTGAACAATGAAAGTACTTAAACCCATATTTATAGTGGGACAAAAGTTCTTAAGCTGTGCCTATTTTAGGACTAATACAAAAGGGTGCTAAGTACCTATAAAGGTCAAGCAATTTGTGAACTTACAAGGAGCAAAGAGGTGAGAACTTACTCAGAGATTCTAGTCTACTCAGGTGTAAATTACTCAAAGGATTAGTCTACTCAGGTGTGAACTAAGAATGGTCTGTCCTTTGAAAAACATCTACTGTGATTGGTAGATGTAAGAACTTAGGGGAGATGACATAGGAGAAAATTCCCTTTAAATAGGAGCTCAGATACATTCAGAGGGTCATTCAGATTCAGGATTGAGCTGGTGGAGTCAGCTGAAATGAAGCTGGCCTGGTGTCACTAGAATCCTTGCTTGGACAGATCTTGTGGTGAGTGATTAAGGACTGACTGATCTTTCTCTTAAGGCTTAGGCCTGGGTTGGCCAGGGCTGCCCTGGGCCGGCCTATCCTTTTCTCATTATTCCCCTTTTCTTTAATTCCACATTTGTATTAATTAAAATCTCTATAAAACCCAGTTGACTTGGGTATATTCTAATAATTGGGAATTTTCCCCTGGCGACCACCTTATATTTGATTTAAAACAAGACACTATATTAAAAACATATTTTCTGCTGTCACAATTTTCACAATTTACTCTCCAACTCTTTATCTACTACAATTTATATCTTCCACTATTTTAATCACTACAGTTTATGACAACCAACTATTTTAATTATTACCCTCCCTCCCTCCCTCCCTCTCTCTCTCTCTCTCTCTCTCTCTCTCTCTCTCTCTCTCTCTCTCTCTCTCTCTCTCTCTCTCCTCCTCCTCCTCCTTCTCCTCCTCCTCCTTCTCCCTCTCTCTGTCTCTCTGTATCTGTCTGTCTGTCTCTGTCTCTGTCTCTCTCTCCCTCTCTCTCTGTCTCTGTCTCTCTGTCTCTGTCTCTGTCTCTCTCCCTCTCCCTTAATACCTTCCTCTATTGTAAAAATAAACTACCATAAATTCCATTTACTTGAGTAATTCATTTTGGGATTTAGAAATTAAATCCCTGGCAACCACCAATTTAATATTCAATTCAACCATAAATTTAACAAGTTCTAAAGCCATATTATTTTATTTATTGATTTTGTATTCCTTACCTTCTGTCTTAGGATCAATACTGGGTATTGTTTCTAAGGCAGAAGAGTGTTAAGGGCTAGGCAATGGAGGTCAAGTGACTTGTCCAGGGTCACCCATTAGGAGGTACCTGAGACCAAATTTGAACCCAGAACCTCCCACTTCTAAGACTGGCACTTTTTTGCTTTTGCTTCAGTGAACATAATTTAGCACAAATGCCAGTTAAGTGAATTCTTTTGGGGCCATGCTAAGGAGAGAAGGGGAGATATAGGAACCAAGTGAGAATGAAGACACACAAGCCAAGTAAGCTATGAGTTGTTGTGAATATTTTCACTCCTAGAGAAAGAACATTGGAGAGCACTAGGAGAGAAAGTCTGGGAGACACTTGGTTCTCCTTGTGTTTGCATAACTCAAGCTTAGATTACCACTTCGTAGCTTGATCAGGTAAGTATCCCAAGCTGCTAGCTACCATGACCACATACTCCTAGCTATTAGATTAAGAGTTAAGATTTGTATTGATCAAAGTTTCTGTCTTTCAAAGTCAATTTTCTTTCCAATATAGCTATTATTGAATAAAATGGTTCTAATTTTGCTCATTTCACTTTGTATCAGTTCATACAAGTCTTCCTTTTTTCTGAAACTACTCTCATTTCTTATAGCACAATAATATTCCATCCCATTCATATACCATAACTTGTTATATAGACATTCCCTAATCAATGGACACCTTCAGTTTCCAAATCTTTGCCACCACAAAAAAAGCTGCTATAATTGTTTTTGTGCCTGTGGGTCTTTTCCTTCTTTCTTCTCTTTGAAGTATAGACCTACTAGCAGTTTATGGGTTAAGAGTAAATATATAGTTTATTAGCTTTTTGGGCGTAGTTCTAAATTATTTTCCAGAATAGTTAGACAAGTTTACAGTTCTACCAACAGTGCATTAGTGTACCTGTTTTCCAATAGCCCCTCCAGCATTTATCATTTTCCATTTAAAAATAATTTCCACCCATTTGATGGATACAATGTGGCAATTCAGAGGTTTTTTTAAAGTTAATATTGTTGCTGAATTGTTTTCAGTCATTTCTGACTTTGGGTGTTTTTTTTTTTGGGCAGATATTGGAGTGCTTTGCCATTTCCTTCAACTAATTTTACAAATGAAGAAATGAAGGCAAACAGGGTTAGGGGAATTGCCTAGTCACACAGCTAGTAAATGTCTGAAGCCAGATTTGAACTCATGATGAGTTTTCCTGACTCCAGGGTTAGCACTCCATACACTTTGCATTTCTCTAATTAGTGATTTAGAATCTTTTTTTAAATGGCTAGTGAAAATTTGGATTTTTTTCCTCCAGAAAACTGCCTCTCCATAACCTTTGACAATTCATCACTTAGAGAATGGCTCTTTTCCTTGTAAAATTGGCTCAGTTCCATATGTATGTATGTATGTATGTATGTATGTATGTGTGTGTATGTATATGTATGTATTTATGTGTGTATGTATATATATATAAAATCTTTTGTAATGAGACTTTTATGAGAGACACTTGCTACAAAGATTTTTTTCAAAGTTTCTTGCTTTTCTTCAAATTTTAGAAGCATTAGTTTCACTTGTGCAAAACCTTACTAATTTTATGTAATCACAATGTCCATTTCACTTTCCAGGATCCTCTCTGTCTCTTGTTTGGTCATGAATTCTTCCCCTATCCAGAGATCCGACAGGTATTTTTTCCATGCTCCACATATTTGCATATGATGTGATCATGTTTAAGTCATTTAACCATTTGTTATTTCTCTTGGTATGAGATGCTGGTCTATACCTAGTTTCTGCCAGACTACTATCCAATTTTCCCAATAGTTTTTGTTGAATAGTGAGTTCTTGCATTAATAGCTAGGCTTTTGGGGTTTTGTGAAAAATGAGATTATTGTGCTCATTTGCTTCTTTTTTTGGGGGGTATACCTAATGTATTCCACTAATCAACCTCTCTATTCCTTACCCAGTACCACATTGTTTAGATGATTATACCTTTGTGGTATAGTTTGAGATACGGTACTATTAAGTCTTCTTACTTCCCTTTTTTTTTCTCCCTTGATTCCCTTGACATTATTGATCTTTTTTTCTCTAGATGAATTTTGTTATTTTTTCTACCTCTATAAAGTAATTCTATGGTAGTTTCATAAGAAAATTTGGCATGGCATTGAATAAATAAATTAATTTAGGTAGCACAGTATTGTTATCTCTATTTATATTGGCTCAGCCCACCGATAAGCAATTAATATGTCTCCAATTATTTAGATCTACTTTTATTGGTGTGAAGAGTATTTTGTAATTGTGTTCATATATTTCTGTGTGTGTCTTGGCAAGTGGACTTCCAAGTATTTTATGCTGTCCATAATTATTTTAAATTGGATTTCTTTATCCCTTCCTATTGGATTTTGTTGGCAATATATAGAAATGCAGATGATTTGTGTGGTTTTATTTTATATCCTGCAACATTGCCGAAGTTGTTATTGGTTTCAATTATATTTTTAGTTGACTTTTAGGGTCCTCCAAGTATATCATTCTATCATCTATAAAAAATGATCATTATGTTTCCTTTTTGCTTATGCTTATTCCTTCCCTTTTTTTTCTTGTCATTGCTATAGTTAGCATCTCTACTATGGTAATAATTTCTTTGCTAATATTTTATTTAAAATTTTTGCATTAATATTTACTAGGTTAAATGGCCTATAGTTTTCTTTCTCTGTTTCACTTGCCCTGGTTTAGATGTCAAGACAATATTTGTGTCATAGAAGAGATTTGGAGGATCCTTTCTTCACCTATTTTTTCAAATGGTTTATATCAAATTAGAATTAATCATTCTTTAAATGTTTGGCATAAATTAATTTGGTTCTGGGATTTTTTTCTTTTGGAGTTAATTTATGTCTAATTTAATTTTTTTTCTACAGTAGGGTAATGTAAGTATTTGGCTTCTTGTTCTGCTTATCTGGACAATATATTTTTGAAATATTCATCCATTTCACTTAATGGATTAAATAGTTTGTAGTAATTGTTTTTATTTTTTTCTTCATTGGTTGTGAATTCAGTTTTTCATTTTTGATGCTGGTAATTTTATTTTCTTATTTCTTTTAAAAAATTAATTAGTCAATGACTTTTCTATTTTTAAAATCTCCTATATTTATTAACTCAGTTAAAAAAAAACTTTCAAATTTGTTAATCTCTTCTTTGACCTCCAGGGTTTCTATTTTGTTGTTTAACTAATTTTGTTTTAGTTTGTTGATTTTCTAGTGTTTTTTCAGTTGTACGTGCAATTCTTTTACTTGCTCCTCTTTTTTATTGATCTAAGCATATAGAGATACAGATTTTCATCCAAGTACTGCTTTGACTATATCCCACAAATTTTGGTATGTTGTCTCATTTTTGTCATTGTCTTTAAAGAGATGATCATTTTTATGAATTGTACTTTGCTCCATCCATTTTTCAGAACTAAATTGCTTAGTTTCCAATTAATTTAAAAACAACAACAAACACCTTCCATTTTAGAATCAATACTAAGTACTGGTTCTAAGGCAGAAGAGTGGTATGGGCTAGGCAATTGGATATAAGTGACTTGCTTAGAGTCACACAGTTAGGTAGTGTTGGAGTTCAGACTTAAACCTCCCATTTCTGGGCCTGGCTCTCAATCCACTGAGCAACTTAGCTGACCCCCCCCCCCCTGCTAATTAAGGTTTAATCTATGTTTCAAAGATCCTTTCTTGAATGTAATTTTTACTGTATTGTGGTTAGAAAAAAATCTGTTTTTATGCTTTTTTGTGAGGTTTTTATGCCCTAATAAACAGTTGATTTTTTATGAAGGTAGATATACAATTGAGAAATAGACCTATTCTTTTTTAAATCCTTTTAATATCCTCCAGAGATCTAATTTCTCTTAAATTCTCTTTATCTCTTTAACTTCTTTCTTGTCTATTTTGTGGCTAGATTCCAGACTCAGAATTTACATATTAGAAGTATCCTCTGCCTGTATGGCTTCTTCCCCCTGAGTGGATGTTTCCTTCCACAACATCTATTTAATGATCATCTATGTCTTTACTCTTCTTCAAGCTATAATTTAGTCTTTTCTCTATAATTCTCTTATGCCAGGCACCTTCATTTCCCAAACAATTGTTTCCTTTTAGGGTTTACCTTCTCATATGCTTCTGGAGGGCAAGGATTATCTTTCTTTCTGTTTGTATTTGTATAGATGAAGAAATATGAAAAGACACTCCCACCCATGCTCCCTTTTCAGAGGGGGAAGTTCACAAATGTTCTACATTGCATATATGTTCAGGCTTTTTCAATATATTTATCAGTTATACTGATTTATTCTTTTTCTTTTTAAAAATGCAATTTGTTATATGAAATGGCTCTTTGGGTTGGTAGAGACAAGATGGCAGAGAAGGTACAGATCCTCATCTGATCTCTAACAAATTATCCTCCAAAAAACTATGATATAAGGCCTTAGAATGTATTCTGGAGCATCATAACCCACCAAAAGAAAAGGTAAAGTAGTTTTTCAGCACAAAACAACTTAGAAGGCCAATGAATCTATCTTTGGGTTGAAGGTAGACTGTAGTGAGCCAGGGCAGGCCCATTGAGGCAACAGG